>NW_005187563.1:812846-885466 GCF_000239375.1 Pundamilia nyererei
GTGTCCTTCAGTGTCTCAAAGAAATCACGACCCAGCTGGCACACATTCAGGTTTGGCGCATGTTTAAAGTTATGAAAGGTGAGGTGCCGAAGATGTGTTTTGTAGTGCTGAATCATAATCAAGTACCCTCAAATCTAAAAAAGATCTGGTTATTATCAGTCCAGAGTCTTTGTCCAATCTGTTTAATACAACACAAAAGTCAGCAAAAAACTTCAGATTGAAATAGTTTTTTATATGAATGCAATGGTTACAGTGCATTTAAAGCAGTAACAGAGAAGAATATCAGAGGCAGATGTCAAATGCTCAGTCTTTTTGGCCAGGCTGTAGATGTGCTTAAATGTTTTGGCAGTACACAAATTTTGGGTTTCATACTTTGCTACTTCAGTTTTTAATTTAGATCATTGTAAAATACAGAATATAATATATTTTAAAGAACAACCATGATTATTTTATACGTTTTCTGTTAGCAAATAAATCAAAATGTACGTTTGGCAGTGGTTCTGCTGCCCTAAATCCAACCCAGGTGAAGGGGTGTTTGGTTTGGTTCCAATTAAATTAATTTGGCAAGTTGGTTAAAAATAAGCCGGCAATGGCTTTTAGGTGACCGACATAATAGCTTTGGTCACATGGATTTAAAGATGGATGGATTTAAAGTATTAAATAACCATGTTCAATCAGTACAGTATTGACTCTACACCTAATAAAAACACCACACCTCAGAAGTCTTTCATGTTTTCTGTGGGGTCCTTTCATCCGTGTCTTGAAACACAGGTTTTGGACCCAAATACATCCTTGCAAGATTGGCATAACTGAACTGAAGCAATCTTTCCAAAGTGGATATAAGTATAAAAAAAATGTATGTTTGTCCCTCTGGAGCCATTATTTTGAGTTTCCCCGAGTTCTCAAAGTTTTTCAATATGGCCATCATTTCCATCTCAGGAAACAGCTGTTTTATTGCATAATTTAAACCACTGAATAAATTATAGAGATTTTACTTTTTAAATAGTTTTTTTTAAGTATAACTAAGTTACACTTATAACTTAAACTTCTTTTGAGCATCTTTAGGATAATTGCAATGACATATGTCACATGTTCCTCCAGTAGTCCAGTCCAGTAGTAGAGTGGTCTGTAAGAGATTACCCTTTGACCCCTTTGATAGCGCTTGTTCAGACATTCTTACAGGGACAATTTATTCAGGTCCATCTTCACAAATTTCAAGTATTTCATAAATGAAGGCTCCTGTAACCTTGGCTCAGCTCTCTTAGCTGCCAGTTCTCATCCAATTCATGGGAGATATGGAGTACACCCCAGACCATAACATAAACACCCACTTTACACTGACCTATTAACCTGACCAGCAGTTGTTTGTGTAGGTTCAAACCTAGAGCCTGCTTTCTACAAGGCGATCATTGCACCAGCCTGTGCTGCCCATTTATTTGTTTTATTGGCTTAATCATGTAACTGATCTAAATACTCCATCAATAAGCCTCAAACTGAGTTTCACAGCAGTGATCACCTGTGTTTAATCTTCTTTGAGAATTTATTTCCCTTTGTTTATTGTCTGGGTGCTACCCTCTCCAAGTTTAGTCGATGTTAAATGGACTGTTATTTATATATCACTTTTTAACTCTCACCTCACACTCAAAGCACTTTTTAAACTGCAAGTGGCATCCACAGATACACTTTCAATGCACAGAGGCATACCCACATGGATGAATCTGGGGTAGGTGGGTATCTTTCCCAAGAACACTTTAACATATGGAGTTGAGGAGCAAGTAATCCAACCACCAACCTTCTAAAAAGTAGATAACCCGCTTTAAATCCCAAGCGAAAAATAAATTACCTCTTGGAGGGGAAGAAGTGGATAACTAGTGAGGAGTGTAATGTGTCCAGCCACAAGATGTGAGCGAAACCAAAAGTATTATCTGCACTGCTAAAACCTTACACCGTTGTTACCAAGTTATTAAAAAAAAAAATCGGAGTAATTTTAGACTTTTAAACTTGAATTCTAAAAGGTTTACCTTATCTATAATAATAATATATATAGACAATTTTGGTCATTGTAACCACTTTCCCTGCACTATAAACTCAAAATGCTTCTTTAACTGTAGCTAACGGTGGATAAGCCAAAACTGAGAGAGAGTAGCAGAATCTAACAAACTGTTGATTACAATAAATCCTGAGTAGATGTGTCCATCTTTAGCATCCTTTGGCCTACATATCCAGTGTCCTTCTCTGGCTATGTCTCCAAAGCGCTCAGCTTGAGCTGTCCCTCTGATATACTTATATCTAATGTTGTCCATCCTGCTCACTCCCAATGAAAATCTTCATCTTCAGCTCTGCTTTTGTGAGTCCCACCATGCCCAAGCCATACATCACAACATCATAGTCTCACTATCTTGTAAACCTTGCCATTCGCACCTACTGAAATCCTCCTTCTATCCTCCATTCCTTTCACACGGTTTCTTCCAGGTTATTTGATTTGACTTTCAGGCAAAGTCACCTTTGCCTCTCCGTCACTACACTACGGGATCAATTTAAGCAGAAAGTGTAACACTTTTATGAAATATATTAAGTTTAAAGGAAAATGAGCAGAAATGTTACATGACAGAGCAAAAGTGGTATCATGAATAAGTGATCCAACTGTTACAAACATCTGCTTTATCAAAAAATTGGGTACACTGTAATTTATTTGATTCAGCTTTGCAGGTGGCTTTCATTTACGCTGAGATAATTATGGAGAGAAACGTAACATATACTGGATATATGGTTCGGCATGAGCGCACACAAACATGATCATGGGACAAACACTGCTCAACAATAGTATTACTGTGTATATAAAGATTCTCTTTTGATGACAGCCCACACTTTTATCTAAAGTGGGCCAAAACTCATTCTGTCAGAGTAAAGACGTTTAACTACACCTTTAATCCTATTCAGTTTTTCTAAATGATAAAGAAATGCTGCTGTAGTAAATGGAAGACATTTCTCAGCATGTCTAAAATTACAGATCCATGAAATATGGGCCTATTGTAAGAAATATCGATATCTGCATTAGATAGTGGGGAAAAAAACTGTTTTTTCAGTTGTTATTGTTTACCTTTTAATTAATTACTTTGGTGTGAATGACAATAGGGGAGGTTCCATATAGGAAAAACTGTAAAACATCAAGCTTCATTCTCCTGTTAACAAGTCTGTGCTAGGACTGGGCGATATGACCCAAAATTCATATCTCGATGTTTTTTAGCTGGATGGCGATATACGATATATATCTCGATATATTTTTTTAAAGCCATAAAGTAAGAGCAAAAAGAGAGTTTTTAGTCAAAGCTGTATCCCAGATGTCACACAGGCACTTTTATTAACATACAGCGTAGATGTGCATGAAGAAATTACTCAAAAATAAATTATCAGCATTTATTAAATAATAATGCTCCATAAATAAAAGAAAACAAATGTTGTTTTTGTGCATAACAAAAAGCTCACAATTGTGCAGTCAAAATGTAAACTAAAAGACGGCGAGCATAATAACAAAGACAGACAGATTTTGCAGCTGCTCTGTTCCCAAGTTCTACTGTGTGACTGACAGCCTGGAGTTTGAAATCCGCTTCGTAACCACGTCTCTTAACAGGTGCCATTTATGGTCCTTATACACACACAATACGGTAATACTACGTTGAAGCACAGTGCGTATTACTCCGCAAGGCTCCTGACTACGGTAGCCTTAATGCTCCGACAATCCATCAAGCGGTGCAGCTCCGTAGCTTACCAAAGTCATACTAAAATATTTATTGACAGATTTCTGAGCGCTGTGTACCACATAAAATCGGTTCGCGGTCATTAAGCACAACCAGAATTCATACATAAGGCACACTGTCGATTTTTGAGAAAATGAAAGGAACGTCATGTCGTTAGCGCGGTCAGCTCGTTAGCGCGGTTAGCTCACTAACACGTTGATGCCGTCCAGCCTCACGCACGGGGCGATCCGCGGTAACTCGTTAACGGAGATTTGCCATGTCCATCTTGTCATTGCCTGCAGGTGAAGCTATGGGGGAGGGGGAGTTGTGTTCAGTGAAGGAGAGGCGAGACAGAGTAACGTTGCGTAGTGACGACAAAAGTGGACGAAAAAGAGTCAAACTTGCGGCTCCACAAGTGTAATTATAATGTAACATAGACTATATCGATATAAACGATATTGTCACATCTTATATCTCGTATGAAAATATATCAATATCTTTAAAAAACCCGATATATCGCCCAGTCCTAGTCTGTGCCCTCCTATACATTTTCCAGTGGGTCAGATTAGAGTCTTTACCAGGCCGATTCTGGTCCCTGGGCCTTATGTTTGATAGCCCTGCTCTAAACTAAAGCACCATTACTGTTGCACATTACAAATTGAAATAATAATAACATGCAAATTTTTTAATAAAACGCCTGCAGATTTTGGCTTTTAAAAATACGCTGATAGCTGTAAATTCTTTCTTGTAAGCGCTGCTACAGTGTGAGAAGGAAAATGTGCACATGGCTGGTATTAAAGCAACAGCAAAAGTTCTTCAACGTGCACAACAGCATTTGGTGAGAAAATAAAACCTCAAGGTGCTGTCACAAGCACTAAATGCCTGCGCCTTGCTACTGACATTCACTTTAAAACTTGATGAGGTTTTTGCTTTTGTTTGGCTCTCCATCTGTTTGTTTTGTACAACTGAGTCTTCCTCCTCTATTTCTTGAGTATATCTCCAATTTCTTTTCTTTTTCCCCTTCTTCCTGCTGTTATGTTTTACAAGTTAAAGCAGGCACACCAAGGCAAGCAATACACCACGTTTGAATATGTTCTGACACCCCGTCTTCACAAGGCCTGATTTCCCAGGGGGAAATGGGCGTTTGCCGTGTTTACATTTTGTTCCCATTTCTGTCTCGCATCAAAAACTCTCCCTCTCCTCTCTCTTTCCCACCACACTGGAAACAAGACGTTCACCATGGGAAAACAGATGCTGACCTGGCTCTTGCAGGTAAAACGGAAGGAAAAGACTTGTGCAGACAAACAAGAATTGTCTTGGGAGGGAACAGAAACCCCAATCCACCAACTGCAGTTTGCAGGTCATGCCACATTTGTTCAGGACTCATCATGAGTGTGTATTTGCTTCAGTGATTTCTATTCATAGTTTCTTTACAAAATGTAAAAAAAAGAATCATGCTCTTTAACCCAACAGAAAATAGATGTTTTGGTCACCTAAGTAAAAACTTGATCTCCACGGACCATTCAGGCTTGTCCTGGGGGACAGTTTTGGAGGTAATGGGCCTCAGCTTTACCATCCATCTTACAAGTGAAATGGATGGGGAAGTGAAACGTGGTACATTGGGTTCAAACATCAATTGGAGCCTTGTCTTGGTTTGTGATGTCAGTCAGGTAGGTGAAATGGAAGGTGAAGCACTGATAAGAAAGACAGAGACAGTTTGGGGAAGAAACGTGTTCGTCAGGTCTTGACTTCCTCTTCTTCTCACTTAAGGGTAATTTTTGACAAGGTGCCACATTTTAACAAGCCGACCAAATCTTTTCCTACCCAATTCTCTTTTTCTCCCAAATCAGGTCACTTTATAAAACTTTCAAGGGATGATTCATTCTTTTAACTGCGTCTACTCTTCTTTAGTTTTTGATTACTAGTCTGCAATTAGTCTCTTTTCATTGAAATCAGAGATTCAGTTCCTATTTCTAGCTGGTCATTATTATCAAAACATATCAGTTCATATTTTCATTCAATTTCTATTTCCTTTACATCTTTTACAAATGGATTTTGCAATGAAGGCGAGCTGCAGGATTTTAGAATAGGCCTGATTTATACCAACGTAAAGGGCATTATAAGAGTCAAGTCAGGTTGAAATAAAAGTATGCATAACTCTATCAAAATTATTAAAAGATAAGGAGGGCTTGACCTTAGAAAGAAGCCTTGTTTGGTAAAAACCTGACTTCACAACAGAATTAATCTGCTTATCCATATTTAAGTCACAGCCCATTTTTACACTAGGGTTATTTACATAAGTATCCACTGGGCCCAGATCCAATTTTGGAGCACTGCTGGAACAACTGGGTCTGTGTATCATGACCTCAGTCTGGCTCTCAATAAAGTTTAAAACAATTCAAGGCCATTGAGGCTTTGATGTCATGAAAACATTCTAATTAGTGCTGTCGGCGTTAATCTCGTTAAAATGACATTAACACCATAACCGCATTAACGCAGCAAATCTCCGTGGATGATGCTAACGCGTTAACGAGCTAACCACACTAACGCATTGACACTGTGCAGCCCCACGCATGGGGCGATCCGCTCACTCGCTAACGGAGATTTGCTGCGTTAATGCGGTTATGGCTTTAACGAGATTAACGCTGACAGCACTAATTCTAATAAAACTTTAATGAGCTGCCGTCATTTCCTTTCAGGAACAAATAGATTTGGGAATCATCAGCGTAGAAGTGGAATGAGATGCCGTATCTTTTCAGAATTGATCCTAGAGGAAGTAAATATAAAGAGAAAAGAATAGAGCTCCAGAATAGAACCTTGTGGAACTCCACATAGGTGCAGTGCAGAAGCAGAATTTATGCGTCCAAAACTGACCATAAGACTTTTTTCTGACAAGTATGACCTGAACCATTCTAAAGCTGTGCCTGCTATCTCCACACAGTGCTTAATGCGAGTAATAAGAATATTGTGGTCAACAGTATCAAAAGCACCTAAAAGCATTAAAATAACAGAATCCACATAGTCTGTAGCTAATAAAATATCATTAAAAACTTGTGCTATGATGCAACACTTTTGTCCTGATATAAGTGGTCTTTTCAAGAATGACAATGCCCCCATCTTTAAGTGAACAGAGGTGGGCACTAAATGGTTTAATGACTATGAAAATGTTTTGATGTGTTTTATCTGTGAGAGATTGCATATTAGACAGGGCGCTCTACCAGCATCTTGAAAAACCGTCTTTTGAAAGAATAGTGTCCCTTCCCTTTATTAAATCCCTTTAATTTATTACTCATCCATCTGTCTATATCCATGTGTGTGCAATCAAACCAGTGAAGTGAGAAGGGGGAGAGCAAGGGAGAAATGGACTGTTGGCTGTCAGTCTGATTGGACCCCTGGACTGGCTGATCAGTGGTCCGGAAGCTTGAATAATCCACAGCACAGCTCATCTTGAGGAGTACTTTAATCTTAGCATGTGTAAGCGAGACCTCTGTGTGTCTGTGTGTGTGCTTATGTCTGACAGCTTTCTCTTCATCTTCGTTCGCATGCCCATCTTCTTCAGTTGCTTTTTACCCGTCACACCTCTCCACCTGTGTTACAGTATATAGTTGTCTGTTTGTTTCTGTTTGATTTGGATGAAAATTGCTGGTGTGAAGGACCATTGGTGAAAAAAGGTCATCTTTGCCAGACTGGAGATGAATCTTAGTTGGAATTGTTTTAAGGTAGAAAAGGGTTTTTATTTTTGGGGGCGCTTGTTCAGAGTTTCATAAAAGTTACAAGAAGTAGTACAGGCTGGAAAAATAAAAAAAAATACATAAAAGACGGTAGGAGGTTTTATTGAAAAATGATCCAACTGCATTTTGTCAAATGGCATAATATCTCATAAAAATGCCCAAACTTTCCAGGTATTTCCTGAGAGCAGCATTAGCTGAAGACAAACTGATGAAACTGCAGGTGGTGTGCTGGAAATCATATTATTCTATAGGTGCTACATTGGACAATCACAAAACACAATTACCAGTTGCTGGTTTGTGTTACGGATTGAACTGTCAGAATGCTCAGCAGCATGATTTTCAGCTTTGGTTGTTGCTAATGGCCCATTTTTTCTTTTTGCAGAGACTTGTACCTTTTAAAGAACTGGACATTTTATAACACAGCTGTTAATCTTTTGGACTGATGATTCGGTTTGGAATTTCATGGTGATTTAAGCTTAAACTATAGGTCTCAGTTGTTTTCTAGCACATTCCACTCCAAGGAGATCAAGGTTCCCACGTCACAATTCTTATCATTAACAAGAAAAAACGACCAAAATGGATATTTATCAAAGCACGATAGCTTCAGCAAACTCTAGTTTATTTTTGTTTAAGAACCGCTGGCCTTAACTGTGGATCTACACTGCTGGTTGGGAACAAGAAGTATTGCTTAAGGAACTGTTTGTCCTGAGAAATAGCTCCTTCCAAAATACACCTCTATTTTGTTTTTCAAGTTGAAAGGCTACAAACACACCACACATGTATGTTTAGTATTTATTGACCCAAGATTTACTCATGAAAGTGGCCACTTTCTCATTACTTTCATATATTGTTTTGGGAAGTATCCAAAACATACAAGTTTCATTATATAATTTTTCAAGGGATCTTATATCTGTTTTCACTCTTATATGCTTTTCATACAAGTTTCACACAAGACAGATACAAACTTTATAAGATTTATATATATCTTTTCCATATGGGGAAGTAAAGCATAAAAGTGGGAGGTGGAACCTCCAGCTTTCAGGCTTCTTTGCTGTGGTATCAGCTCCCATTTTGGATTTGGCAGACGGACATCCCCAGGCTTAAAACTTTCTGACTGCTGGGGATTTACTTTTATTATTGACAGGTTTACCTTTACAATATAAAGCACCTTGATGTAACAATTTGGCACTATATAAATCAATTTGAATTCAATACATTGGACGATATTTTGTGGCAAGGTTAACCTGAGGGACTCAAAATGAAGGACAAAGTTGAAAAGGATTTTCAGGATGAACAACAATGTATGTCACAGTAAATGTTCTGTCCTCACTAAGTGTTGTCCTCATGAATGTAGACTCAGCTATACAGACAGCTAAATACTCTCCTAATCAAAATCCAAGGAACAGGCCGAAGTGTTGAGTTGGATGATTTAATAAGGAAATAGTGTAAAACTGTTGACAAAACCAGAAATAAACCAATAAAAATGTTGCATCAATATACAATTAAACAGACACAGCAGTAAGTCACATGTTCAAAAATATGAGCACAATATTTATTTGCTTAGCGAGTCCCAGAATAAAACATCAAATGAAATCATGCTTATGATCAAAATTTTAAAGAAACCACGTGGCATATGAGCTAACACCCATTCAAATTAGACTCAAACTACAAACTATATATAAACTAACAAATAATAATGTACACAAGTCGTTTCAATGATAACAAACAGTATTATGAGATGATGCTGTTTATCAACTTGTGAAGGCATGGATGGCAACAGATTAACACAGGTGAAACTGCCCCAGGCTAGATCTTGCAGAGTAAAATACACAAAACAACCACTAGAGGGCAAACTGCAGAACAGAAAATACCTAATTCCATCATAGTAAATATTTCTGCAGGAGCTGAGATCGGGTAGTATTTTCAGGCAACTATCTAAGGCACGATCATAGGCTAGAGCGATGCTCAGGTACAGTGCCATAAAAACTTGATTTCTTAGTTTTTTTTGCTAATTTGTCACATTGACATGTTTCAGACAAACAAATGTTTGCATTAGACAAAGACAACCCGAGTAAATGCAAAAAGTATCACTTAAATGATTTCATTTTCAAACCTACCTGCTCTGTGTGAAAAAGTAATTGCCCTCTAAACCTAATAACTTGTTGTGTCAACCTTGGCAGCAACAACTGCAATCAAGTATTTGTGATAACCGCCAACGAGTTTCTCACATCAATGTCGAGGAATTCTGTTACACTCTTCTTTGCAGAATTGTTTTGATTCAGCAACATCTGAGGATTTTCAAGTATGAACGGTCTGTTTGAGGCCATGGTAAAGCATCTCGATCTAATTCTCAATCTGATTTTTGAAAGACCACTGCAAATCGACATTTTCTTATTTTGAGCCATTTAGAGGTTTGCTTCAAATCGTTTTCCTGCTGCATACCCCAATTACTCTTGAGCTTCAGAACACAAACCTTCAGGATTTTCTGGTAGAGAGCAAAATTCATGGTTCCATCAGTTACAGTTATCGGGTCCCTGAAACAGTCAAGCAGCCCGGGCCATCACACCACCACCACCACCATGTTTGACTATGATGTCCTTTTTAAGAAACGCTGTGTTAGTTTTACACTCTTTCACACAGGCCAGACAAGTTCGCATAAATACGTCATAAATACATCAATTTAAAAACTTGCATATTTACTTAACCTATATTTGTTCAATATAAACATTGTTTGATCTAAATGAAGAAAGCATGATAAATATGCACGTACTTAGAGATTAGGAAGGACTAACTGAGTCCGCAAACAGGCGACATGTAAAACCTACAAAGAATTTGATGGTGGAAGTCAGATTTGAGTACTGCACTGACCAAAGACAGAGAAGGTGTGCTTTCTGAAAATTTCCCAAGGCCATGTCCACCACTGCAACAGACTGGTCAATTGACTCCCAAAGTGTGGGCCAGGCCCCCTGGCGGGCTGTGAAAGTACTGTAGGTTTCTTTATTTATATTAAAGGTGGCTTGATTAGTTACTTACTATTAATCATTATCCTGTCTTAAATTTCCTGTTTTTGTATTGATCTTTGTGTCCCAGTTTAAGGTTGATCACACACTGCCCTGAACACTTTGCATATAAGTAGTAGCATTAACAATTTATAGCCAACAACCTGTGTTGTTGATGTTTTTTGAATGCAATTTTTAAGGAAACACATCACTTACTCTTGTGTTTGGGTTAGATTGAAGATTTAAGATCGGGTGAGCCCCACAGGATTGTTTGGTTTTTAAGTGAGCTGCAGTACTTTTGACTTTGAGAATGGCTGGACTGGTTAATGCCGCTCATGCCTTCATATACACTGATAGAGGAAAAAGACAGAGAGGAACAAGAGGCACCTGGAGGACAAGGAAGACAATGACATCAGGATAGATTGTTAGCTCAGAAATCTGCTGTCAAGGGGATTAGAGACTTCCATATTGGTGCTTCCTACAATTCTTAACATCGACCATACAAGGTCAGGTCTCTTATTATTAATGATAAGTGCACGTCTAACCCTGTACTTGCACACATAACAAAAATAATAAGTGGCCCCAGATACTGTTTTTTTTTTTCATCCAAGATGGAAAATGGCTTTGGCCAATCACTACTCTACCTGTCCAACTGTCCAGCCCTCAAATAAGTCTAATACCTCTCCTGTCAGTCAAGCTATGTCTTGTCTGTCATATTAGAGACAATGAGACTGAAAATATTCACAAAAAATGTTACATTTCAGTAAAAGGCCAATATTTGTATTAGTAAACTGCTATTACTCTGATTTCCCAACCCCTTTTATTTCCCCCACCAGCAGTAAAAATGCTCTCCCCTCTCATTAGCCCTTTATTCCTGCGGATTTATTTCATTCCTCCTCTGCCTCCTTCCCTCTCTCTGTCACCCCCTCTAATTTGAAGTGCAATAGTTTCCCTCTGGCATGAAAATATTGCGTCATTCATCATGTCTCTCTAATTCGTCTTAGATATCCTCCATCCCTCCACCTCAGCACCCCTCCTCCGATCACCCACAACCCCGCTGCACCACTTAGCTGTGATATTGCCCAGAGTCAACGAATACAAGGCAAGTCATACCCATCCGTGCAGTGATTTTTGATACATTTGAACAGACATACAGTTCAGGAATGTGCTATCACTCTCTTGGCCTCTCACCTCTTTTAATACACAGACACACACACAAACTATGCTCTGGCCGGTGTCTGGCTGGGCTCATTGCGAGGCGATGGGTGTGGGCCATTTTTGCGGCTCGATGCTCAGTGCTAAGCTGTTTGCCGCGGTGACTGGCCAGAGGTGTATTGGGCTAAATTGAAGCGCCTGCTGATTAGATGGCTACCTATCGATAAGACCAGAGTGGAATTTCAGCCTCGACTTGTGTGTCCCAGGGGGCTAAAATGTAGCTGTAGGGTTAGTCGAGTCAGTTTGAGAAGAAAATATTGTATATGTTTGTATAAACGAGGCCCCGACATCACCTGACAAAGTCTCAGAAGGCCTCCTGTAACTTCTCTCTGTCTTTGTCAGCATAGCCTTAATGAAAAGCCACAGCTTATTATTTCCTGATTAAATCTAGTCACAGGGGTCAATCTCATCTTCGGTCTGCATGATTTATAATGTCTCTTGGCTTCATAATTCTGTTACTTCTTTACTTCTTATACTATAGCAGATCTGCTTTTGATTTATCCTGGAACTAGTCCAATGCCCAAAGATGCTTAATTGAGAATGAATGACAAAAATGAAGGAAACCAAGAAATGTTTCTCCAGAAGATGGTATGTTTTTATTTTCTTAATTAGTTTGTGTCCCTATTTAATTGCAATTTTGCCTTCATTCGAAAAAAACTAGAGAATCAGAATTAAGCAGTGTAATATGAAATATAGCATAACTACTTTTATAGGTCATTGAATGTTGTTTAAGATACAGTTAAAAGCATTAAAAATCTACTGAATTGAGACTTAAAAAGGCTAAAAACCTTCCAGGGGTTGCAATAAGTTTATTTTCATTTTATTTTTTGCAGACTTTTATTATATGATATTCAAATGAGCTTCATAGAATTTTTTTGAAAAATGTATTAAACTAAATTGTTTTACTGATGTAAATAATTTTCTGGAAATGTGCATTTTGCTAACATTCTCTTATTTGTGAAATACATGCTGCATTTTGTTTTGTAAATTTTAGATAATATCATGAGTCGTACCCATTTTTCTACACTTATAGAGATGTAAATGTTACTTCTATTTCAAAGTACAGTGAAATGAACCACCTTGGGGGTCCTGGTATTTTTAAAGGACTGCCTTTGAAGTGTTTTTCATTCCACGTGTGCCAGTGTATGAAATCAGGCCATCCAGCATGGTTCATATTGATGTTTGAGGTTTATTTACAATTCATCTATCTCAGACAACACTGTGCCTCAGAGTTGTTCCCATTCACACCTCTCGCGATCATTATCCATGACAGAATAAAGCTGTATTGAGCGACGGCATGTACCTCGCTCTTATTAAATTGTGTGTGAGGTAAATGGTGCTACAGCAGGCTATCTGTGATACTGCTGACAGCAGCAGTTTGGGATTCTGGCCTTGCCATTTTAACTGCATGCTGTTATTATTGTGAATGCTATTAAACTGTATTTAGATACAATGTGATGTGGATTTTTATATTTGGACATATTTTGACTGCTGATGTTTTTTGTCCGTGTTTTCCCGAGAGACGAGTTCCTTGTTGACAGCACTCACATTAACTGCGGCAACATGCACTCACATGTATGACAGACAACCACACCATTATATCCACAAACATTTGTCAGGTCAACTACACCTTTGCAGACTAATGGCACTCCCTGACTGCTGCAGCTTCCCCAGGAGTGCAGTTCATAAACTGACCAGGTGTTGACTGCCAGCCATGTGAAAAAGAAAGCACAACCTCTTTCACTTGTTTCAAGGTTTTACATAATACACAAAAATCATCTGGTCTTTACCAGGTTCTAAAATCTTGTTACAGGTAGCGGAGAAGCTGACTGTGCGGACTGCGGAGGAGGACACAAGTACAGACACGAAAAACAAAACTTTGATTTTACTAAGGACGAGACATTTATATAAGGCTGGTTAAACAGTACAAAATAAAGAGCAAAGGTGAAACTAAACAATAACCTACATGAAAAAATCCTGAAGGTGAACATGAAGACCTGGCTTGGATACATGAAAACCTAGAAACATGACATGAACATAGCAGATGATCGGACAAGGAGTGAATAAAACCATGCAGACTAAATGCACACAGGAGGTGATCAGGGGAAGTGGAAACGCATGGGGAAACAGCTGATTAGAATTAACATGATGACACCACAGGGGGAAGTGAAACTAAACACAGTGAACATGGGACACCAGACCTCTTCAAAACAAAACAAGAAACATAATGGGACGCACACATGATGAACCGACAAGGGAGACTTAAGCACAGGTGGTGATGACACAAGGTGATCTAAGAAACATTAAATTGAAACAGCAACATAGGCAAAATAGAATTAACTTAGTTAACCTAATGAACTTAAACCATAAACATCAAAATATATTAAAACTCAAAACGCTGGGTCAAATGACCTAGGATTGTGACAAATCTGGACTTAGCACCTTGATTTGTCAGGCTCAGGAGGGACTCGGAGGCAGACCGTCACTTAAGTTCGTGATTTATTTACACACACAGACACCAGGTGCGAATATATACGGGTGAGGGGGCACAGGAAGAGGGTCTCCGGGGAACACAGGCACGGGAAGAAGAGGGCTAGGTACAAAATCCACTGAAGCTCAGGTAGCTCGAACTCCGGCTTTAGCTCACCAACGGCGGTCCTCAGGCTGGCGAGAATTCTGGCACAGAGAGGAAAGGCAGGTAAGTAGTGGCACGACAGAAACTCGAAAAACGGCTCAGATAGGTGATGACACTGACGAGTGTTACACAATAATCCAGCGAGGAAGCACTCTCAGCAGCCGCCTTAAGAAGTGGGTGAGATGATTGCTTGCAGGTGTCCGAGCCAGGGGCTGGACCCGTCACGACTCCGCCCCGGTAGAGCGCAGTGGGGGGAGGGGAGAGAGAGAGATGCAGCACAACAAAAACACTTGTAGCCATACAGAGTCAGCCGAGAAGGCACAGGGTCATGACATGATTATTGTCTTTTTCAGCCATTCTGTTTTAATCTTGTTCTTGGGATCATCATCCTTTTGCATGATCCAATTGGGCTAAGCTTTTACCGTTTGACAGATAAAATTTTATTTCAGAAAAAACTGTGGTAAAAATCTGTGGTACACAGAGGAGTTCAAGGTGCCCAGGTTGTGTGGCTTCAAAACAAGCCAAAATCATCACCCTTGCAACCAGTGTTGGTCAAGTTACTTGAAAAAAGTAATCAGTAACTAATTACCGATTACTTCCCCCAAAAAGTAATCCCGTTACTTTACTGATTACTTATTTTCAAAAGTAATTAATTAGTTACTTTTTAAAAACACAATTTACAACCTGAATAGGTGATAAAACGATAGATCTTTCAGCCCAATTCTACTTTTTCTACATAATCCATCATACAAAATGTAATCAAATGGAAAAGTCTCTTTTTAAAACTTGTTTTATTAGTTTTAATCTCTTAACTTTATGCATCAAGCAAAAATTAAATTATATGCAACATTCTCTGACTGGAAGAAATTTGTTTAACATTTAAACTTATTTTCTGCACATTCCAGCACATAAAATATTTTGTGTGTGTGTGTTTACACTCACTCTTTTAAATAGATGCAAGTAAAACACAGCAAAAAATAAATAACATCAAAGACTAACGGTCCTGTTGCTCTATTTTCACCTGTAAAGCAGGACTACGGTAGGCGGAGGTTTACCCTGGTGGAGGTGTGCAGCGGACAGTGGAAGAATCCGCGAGTTTGTCTGTGAATTTCCCATTACGTCGTAGCGCACTCGGTGCTTGCTTGGAAGTTTAGGGGAGGTTTTCGTTGTAAAAAGAAGTTTTCTTCCAACACTAATGTTTTTGTCACTTTTTATGGAATCAAACTCAAAGTAAGGTCAGTACTTCCACGCTTTAAACGCTGCACGCTCGTACTCTCTCCCGCACTCGATATATAATCCACTGTTGATCTGCACACAGCTGTTGTCACAAACGTCGTACTTGCTTACATCACTGTCATGAGACATTCTCGAAAAAAATCTCGGTTTTAGTAACGCAGTAATGCAGCGTTCCTACGGGCAAGTAACGGTAATCTAATTACCGTTTTTGCAATAGTAATCCCTTACTTTACTCGTTACCTGAAAAAAGTAATCAGATTACAGTAACGCGTTAACGCGTTACTGCCCATCTCTGCTTTCAATCCTCACATTCACTATGAGGGGTTTTCTCCAAAAGTGTTATTGTGAATTATGGTCAGAGATGACCACTTTGATCAGTAGACATTATAACATGTTTATTTTACCAGTTGCCAACCGAAACCATGTTGCCATGTCCTTTTTAGAGACTTTCTCCTGGCAGGCCTTAGTAACAAAAATAATAATAATTCTGTAATTTTTGAAGTGTACTTAATTTTTTTATAGACTTTCTGTTTTGACTTAGTATTTGTTAAAGAACTGATGACATGGTATAATATGATGTCCCTGTTGTGTGCTTGTCAGGGTCTGGCTGGCAGACCGTGGGGATGTGTGGGGAAGGAGGACCCAGGCGCGGTGCTCTATGTATAGACAGTGTTTATTTACAAAGTGAAAAACGACGTAACAATAAATCCCCGTGTTCTCCCAGACTCCCGTGTCGTGTCTCCCCGTGAATAGTCCGCGTTTCTGTGCTCTCCGCTCCCGTGTCAGCACCCCCCGGTGCTCGCTGCTCCCGTGTCTTCCACGCTCCTCCTGCGGGAAACAAAAGACGCAGCCGTCAGGACACACGCAACTGCGGGCATACACACACTAACTCAGTAACAGGACGACTAACGTGGAGTCTCATGCAATGATCCCGCGTCGGTGGGAGCTCCAAGACTCTCCTAAGTAGCTCCCCCGACGAGCCCTGATCAGCGGCAGGTGTGTGGCTTCGGGTGTGGCCAGTCCTTCCACAGGGCCACACCCCTCAGGCCTGCAGGTGGCTGAGCTCCATCCTCCCAGCATACCCGCAGACGTACACACACACACACACACACACATCTACAAGCATGGAGAAGAGCAGCAGCAACACCAAAATACATATAATAATGATAATAATAATATAATACATAACTGCTCAGGGATCCTGGGTCGCCCAATCCCAGGACCCTGACAGTGCTGCTGTGTATCTGAGGTTGTATTTCATATTTTTATGGCCTAATAAAGATCAGATAACTGAGTTTTGGATTTTGTGCTTTGATTTTTTGGTTATTATGAAGGATTTTCTGTTTTGGTCATGATTTTGGCTGTTCTTAGTTCTTACTTTATAGTTTTCAAATTTTTACCCCTCAGCCATAAAAGACTGGATTTTGAAACTTATACCATAGGTGCATCTACAAAAAAAATCTCGGACGAGGTCAAATCTCAGTAACGTTGAATATGTCTGTAAAACGAAATAAACCTATGTAACCCTTTCATGCATGAGTTATGAGAACCTCAGTGAAAATCTTTTTCCTGACTGTTCTTATTTCTCTTTGGGCACAGAAAACCCCACTTCACTTGGAATTCTGTTTAAGTTCATTTCTGTTTACGTTGGTAGTCGTTTGTCTCTTCTGTCTTGTGTCTTGTACTGCATTTACTTCCCCTTTCTCTAATTATCTAGATTCTGTTAACCTGTGTCTCATTTCCCCAGTCGTGTTCTCTTCCCATGATTAGCTTGTGTGTCGTTATAGCCCTGCTCTTCTATTCTTTGTTAAAGTGTCTGTGATTCTTTTTTTTTCTTGCTTTTTGGAGTCCGCCACCCATGTGTACATTTGTTTATGATAGATGTGTCACAGGGATGCCTCATTCTGCAAACTGGACTCAAAGGATCCACTGTCAGCATTTTGGTTCAAGACAGTACAGCACAATCCCAGAGGTCCAGTTCCCATACCAATCAGGTAAAAGGTTTTTTTGTTTTTTTTTAGCAGTATCACTGGTCCTTCACAGTCTTGGGCAGGTGGCTTAATGTTGTAGCAAAGACTCTGGACAGCATCTAAGATTCACCACAGCACCATAGCTAAATAGAGTTTAAATCCTAGAAATCAGGGCAAAATTAAAGTAAAAAAACAACAACATAGGAAAAAAATCCTTCAGCAACACTTTGCTTTGAACAGAAAAGACAAATGGAACTGAGGTTTAACACTAAATTTGAATAATTTCAGCAAGAGCTGTGAAATAGGTGCACATAATCAACAAAAATAAAAACAAGAAACTATAAAATAATTCTAACTCATGATGCACCTAATATTTACTGAAAGGTCTTTTAAGGAAAACAAATATTTTTCTCCAACATCCCATATTCAGTTTGTTAAATGTGAAATACTATTAAAAAATGTCAGAAAGCAACTGTTTCTGGACGGAAATAATCAGCATTAATAAACCCCACATGTCTCAACTGGGAAAAAAAATCTATCTACAATCTTCACCTGTAAAAACATGACCATGTATCGTCAGCTTGATGAGGTCATGCACGAGTCTCCATGGACTATGATGTTCACAAATGACATGTTGATCTGTAGTGAGAAAAGGGAGCAGGTGGAGGAGAACCTGGAGAAGTAGAGACATGCTCTGGAGAGACGAGACAGAATGCATGTGTGTGGGGGTGTTGGGGGGGGGGGGTGTTGAAGGTAGATGAGCTTAAATATCTGGGGTCAGCCATCCAAAGCAACTGACAGCACACACGAGACATGAAGAGGAGAGTGCAGGGAGGGTGGAGTGGGCGGAGACAAGTGTCAGTCGTGATTTGAAAGGGAAGGTCTACAAGACGGTAGTAAGACCTGCTATGATGGATGGTTTGGGGACAAAATCACTAACATAAAACAGGACGCAGAAATGAAGACGTTAAGATTTCCATTGTGACGGACCAGAATGGACAAGATTAGAAATGAATACATCAGAGGGACAGCTCAGGTTTGGAGATGAGGTTAGAGAGGCGATGTTTGGGCATGTGCAGAGGAGGGATAGTGGATATATTGGACAAAGGATGTTGAATATGGAGGTGCCAGGTGGGAGGAAAAGAGGAAGGCACCTTTATGAATGTAGTGAAGGAGGATCTGCACAGAGTTGGTGCAACAGACGAGGATGCTAACGGTGGGGTGAGGAGGCAGATCATCTGCTAAAAGAAGCAGCACAAAGGAGAAGATATGTTCATCTCAGTTTAAATGGTACAATGGTGCATATTAGTCTGATAAGTTGGTAGGATTTTGTTTCCTTACTTATCTAGTAGAAATGATACCAAATGAATGGTGTTTTTTGTATCTTATCACATCCCAGAGATACTTCCATCAATGTCTGTTTATCCAAGGTCCTTTTTCTTTCTTTTAGGCTACTTCACTGTCCTTGTTTGCCTCCTCTTACAAGGAAACTCTTTTTACTAAAGATGTTTTGACATCCACTTCATCAGCTTCCAGAGGAAAGCTAACTATTACTACTGGGAAAACAAAAGCCATCTTTTTTTTTCTTTGTGTGTTGGTAGCACATTCAAGCCTTGATTTTTCCCAGGGGATGCATGATTGACATACAATATAGTTATATTGAGGGTTATAGACAGCCAATCTAAACGCTGATGTTGTCATTACTCCATAGCGATTGCAATGTGCAGTAAACATTTACCTCATAATAGGTTAAATCAAAATTTCTCCTATGGCCCATGATTCATCCACCACTTTGCTTTCAGGGGTGTAACAGACAGTAAGAGGATTCGTGTTTTATTTTTTGGGCTTACATGTACTTTTCACCTTTCAGTTATCGCCAAAGTGTTTTATAAAGAGTAAAGAAAATGTTCTGTGATTAAAATATTGGACTTTTTAATCAAGGAAATGCATTGCTGTTAAAGCAACCTTAAGTGCCCATCCATCTCCTGCTGCTTATCTGGGTCTGTGTGTGTTCGTGTAGCATTTGTAAGCAGAAATTGCCAGATCCCCCGTCTCCCCAGCTCATGTCTCCAGGGGATATACAAGGCATTCCTGAAGAAGCAGCCAAGAAACATAATCTCTCCAGGGTGTCCTGGGTCAGACCAGAGGGTCTCCTCCCTAGTGGACATACCCAAAACACCTCATCAGGAGGTGCCCAGGAGGCATCCTAGTCAGATGCCTGAACCACCTCACCATGTTCCTCTTGATGTAGAGGACCCGTCAATCTGAACCAATCTCAGATGACGGCACTCCTCTTTCTGTCAGCTTGAGGGCAGACAAGTTTTGGAGGCAGGTTTCTGCTGCTTGGATCCATGATCTGATTCCACTGATCACAACCTGCAACAGTAACAATATTAATAGGAACACGAGTGTAAATTGTAACATTAAATCTTTTAGCTATGGTTTTTAACTATTCTGACTTCTGAAGGAAATGTCTGGATTTTTAGAAATCACTTGCTTAAAAACATTCATATGATGGATGCTTGTCAGTGTCTTTTTGATGTGTACAGTCGATTTGACTTGTCCATCCTGTGAGTTGACCTGACAAGAGCACTAACTGTATATAAAAGATGGCATATCATTTGTTACTTGTTGCTAGTTTGTGTATTGCAACCCCAGTTTTCTTTGTTATTGTTTGACTTTTTTCAGTGTTTTATTTGTTCCTGAGTAAATCGGTTTGGCTGAGATTAAAGTTATTAGATTAGATTAGATTAATTAAAACTTTATTAATCCCTCGGGATTAGATAGCAAGGAGCAGATGGCAGAGTTTCACTCCACCGAGAGAGCTTGTGACGTAATTCTGAAGGCCATCACAGTCGCTCACTTCTGGCCTACCCGGCTGTCGGAGGATCCGGCCCACTTAGACCACGAAGGCCGGGTTCTTGGGTTGATGCAGCCTCTGAATTTGGACAGCCCCGGCTGGGGGACAGTAATAACGGTGACATTTAACTTATTTTAAATAAATCATTTTAAATAAATAAACTGTGTAATGTTCAAGTTTTTTGTATATGTGTTTATATGTATATGTATATGTATACCTACCCCCCCTTTTGAATGTCTCCCTCATTCTGAGGTCTCAAGGTTGGCAAGTACGACTGGTGGTGACCCTGACTTGTTGCCCCAGACACCAATCATGACCCCATATGTTGGAGACAAGCAAAAGCACTTTTGGTGCATTTCTGTTTTAATATGTTTTTCGCTAAGATTTGCAAGACCAAATAAAAAATGTCTACATTCTGACAGAGTAAGGTCAGGATTATGTTTAAACACCACTAACAACTTGGGCCTCATATGAATCAGCATTGGGGGGGTTGAGGTTGGGACCATTTTGTCAATGGAAGGTCTCCTTTTTTTGTGCTATCAAATTATTTATGCCGCTGACGATGTGCGGTGCCTTTTTGAAACTCTTGACAAAAATAAAAACCTGTCTGTCCAGTAATGGCATGTGTTAGTTTAATCACGATAAGTAGTAACACTGATGGAGTCTAGTGGTTCGTCTGTGTGGGAGAGTGACACTGTTAGCTTGGGGTGGCTATTTCAGGGCTTTTCCATGCTACATCATCAGCACCCACACACATGAGTGCCAGCACTCACATGCTGTATTCAACTCCATTAATACACAGATGCATACGGAAGCTTTTCTGCAATTTAGTCTGTAAGTTCTGCCGTTCTTTGTTCAGGCGAAACAAAAAATGTTAGCAGCACACCAATTCCTTCTCTTTTGCCTTGTTTTGTTTTTGTTTTTTGTTTGTTTTTTTAACATCAAAGCACAA
Source organism: Pundamilia nyererei (assembly GCF_000239375.1). Taxonomy (NCBI): domain Eukaryota; kingdom Metazoa; phylum Chordata; class Actinopteri; order Cichliformes; family Cichlidae; genus Pundamilia; species Pundamilia nyererei. The sequence continues at coordinate 834,182 of NW_005187563.1, forward strand.
ATTTTTATTTCATCCTCTGTTTCCATCACATATTGGAGAAAAGTCAGATAAAAATGATGCTATTTGTTTCTGAGTATATAATGCCGGCACTGAGCAAATAAAGAACATAAAAGGACAAAAACACACTTTAATTAATTGCTCTTAGTAATCCAACCTCTCATGTCTCTCCTGTCTTTATAACTCGCCCACTCGCCTTCTTACATCGCTCTTGGTTTCACCCCAGTGCATCAATGGCAACGTGATGCCTCTGACAGAAATACTTGTAATTATCCTCCCACACTCCTGTCTCTTGAAGCTGATTGGATGGCAGTTTGCGTTCTGATGTGCTAGCCACCACCTACACCAGATCTGTCATTTTCCTGTGACCCCCCAGCCCCCACCACCACCACCACCTCTTCCCCAAAGCCATCAACATCCAGTCCCCCCCTGCTTTCTGCCAAATGCTCCAGCAAACACCTCCTACCCGGGATCCTGTTTGAACCATGTCTCCCATTGAAATGCAGTTTAGGTGAGCTGGCAGGTGACGCACAGCCACACATAACGTAAGCAACTAAAGATCCCAAGCACAGGCTGCAGTGATCCAGGTGAGTAATCCTTATCACTCCTCCCCTAACGCATGCTGAGTAGTTTACTTTCTTTGTTTGCAAATCCAGTTTACATTTAGAATTCCTTCCTGTTTAAGCGTATACTCCATATTTCTATGCATTCCTAAATGTGAGCACTGGTGGACTTCCTGACATCAGGAGGAGTGATTGAGATTTTTTTTTCCTACAGTTTCTATTGCTAGATAGAAATCCAGATGCTAGTTTCAGTTTAAATAATAACAGCTTGTAACTAATCAGATGCTGATGGGGTGGTAAAATACTGTCATGTTTTTTGGTTTAGGCTTTTCAGATTTTTCTTTAACTGTTGCCAATATCAGATTTCACTGTAATCTAGTCCAGTTCTGAACTAACACTTGTATGCAAAAGAAGAATATGTTCCACGTAGCATGCTGTAGTACTGTAAACACAGAGGCCACTGAAGTCATAAGCAGTTTAATTTCTGAGATCTGCAGTAGATGTTAGTAACATTTTTACGAGATAACAATAATAAGACAGTCTATCGATAATGTTCTTTTTTTTCTTCTTCTTCCCTTTGCAGAGCAATGACATCCAGTTCTGTGTGCATGTTTACAGTCTGCTGATACAGAGCTGGATGTAGGAGCAGTTGAATCAAAATGTTTGAGGAATCGCTGATATTATCAAAGAAATGTCATTATATACAAAATATCATATATGATCAGCTTTCTTTTGATTTGTGCTCTTGTGGAGAAAAACATAAACTCAGGCCAGAGCCACTTTGGTCAGCAGTGTGACCATAGTCACATATGGGTACTGTCTGTATTAGGCCACTAGACCCAAGCAACGCATATAGGGATAGTCATGATTTTAGAATATTTCAATAAATTGGCAAAAAAGAAGGAAAAAGAAATTACAGTATTACTAGGCAATGGTTAGCACTGCAAATTTCTCACAGCAAGAAGGTCCTGGGTTCAGATGCACTAGCCAGAGGAGGCCTTTCAGTGTGAAGTCCTGGTACTCCCGCTGCCTCCCACAGTCTAAACACATGCATGGATTAGATTAAGTGGTAATCCAAAATTGCCCATAGGTAGGAATGTCTGTCTCTCTCCCTGCGACAGACTGGCGCCTTGTCCAGAGTGTACTCCAGATTTCATGCTATGACAACTGGGACAGGCTCCAGTGCTCGTGCAACCCTGAACTGGATAAGATGGATGGACATTACTACTCCCAGATGGTGGTGGTAATGTGCTTAGAAGTAGTTTGGCCCTCACCGTTGTACACCGAGCATGTGTGGTATTGCGTGATTACTAGCCACTGTAAGAAAAAGAGAAACTGCTGCAAACCCTCAAAAGGTCCTGTATGGGGGGAAAAATGAGGTCAAGTTCAAACTCTTTCAGCTAAGGCATAAAATCTGCCGAAAACATTTGGAGGTGAACTCAGATGGATGATACATCACTGAAGGTTTCTAGCTTTTGAATAAAAGAAATATTTTAGTTTGTTTTTCTCTGATACCAAATCATGATGTTGGCTATGGTTCATTTAAAACTGTACTGGGAATAGCTTGATTTGACATAATGTTGTCCTTTAAGTACTGCGACCATAAAATTGCAAAATGAAATGAGAAAATTGGTCCAGGAATTCAAACTATGCAATCTAGAGTTTTAATAATGTAATTGTTTTAAATCTTCAATTTAAAAGAATCAAAAACACTTTAGTCCGAGCATTCTCTGAATATCTTTAAGTCTAATATATGCATCTGTCAACAAGCTGAGCAGTTCAACTTTGACCAAGAGAAAATGTCATCAGTTATCCTTCTGAAAAAGCAACACTAATTGCTTTGAAAGTGCTCACCAAAGAAAAGCCACAACCTTGAGTGAGTGAGCCATGTTTGTAGTGATTGAGAGATCACAAATTCTTTGTTGGGCTGATGAATGAATTTATTTCCACAGCTCATCCTGCACGGGCAGGCATGTTAATTAAAAGCTTGCCGATGCTCTTGAACTTATTACCTAGCTTCCTGCTAATGAGCGAAATTTTAAAAAAATGAATGCAGCAGCAAAAACAAGCTTTATCTAAGAGGACACTGGAGGAAAAGAAAAATCACTTACAGCTCTTTCACTACTTCACCTTTACAGAGAAATAACTCTTTTTCTTCCTCACTGCCCATATCTGCGCTGTAATGGCTAGTAATTTAAGGGAAATTAACATTTTGACATGCTCCTCAGGGGTTGAGAAAAAGTGAAGAGGGGATAAGAGAAAAGAAGAGGAGGGAGGGAGGATGTACAGGAGATAGGAAAAAGAAGATGAATTAGTATTTAATTCTGTATGGTAGAATATTTAGTCCAAGGGTTAAGTGCAGTGGAGCTAACCATCTTCTGTACTCCTACAGGTTGAGAAGTCTTAAAAAAACACAAATAAAACAAAAAAGCAGACACAGCAAGCCAAGATGACAGGAGACATGACCACCAACCTCTGAGAGCAGATTTCAAATTTAATTGGTTCAGATCGACTTTTTTTTTTTAAAGTGCATTCTCAAATGTCAAAATTTTGTCAGTCAAGCCTGCAACAGCTAAATTTAAGAAGCTTGAAGTTAATATGCAGACTTTGGAAATTAATACTCCACAGAGCTGCATAATTCAGTACATTAAAATGACTGAGAAGGTTTCCCTTCATTATATTTCTGTTTTTAAAGGTTTTAATAAGTCAAGTCCTGGAAGAGCTGACCTCAATCCATGTGGGCCCCGACAAGATCCCTTGTCCTTCTACTAAATACCTGCATAACTTGCATGCCAATCCACTTGGCGACTCAACTAGAGCACGCGTTTCTATTATCTGCCCAGTGAAAGGCCACTATCACTTGTTATCAGTCAAATACATGTTATCAGTTCGCAATCTCTTTTACCTTCTAGCAATCTTGGTGGGCTTTTGTTAACCATTCAAGGATAAGTAGAGTGCAATTACAGATTAAGTGGAAGGCATCTAGCTGTTGTAAAAGGTGCACATAAACCCCCCAAAGCAAATGTTGCGACAGAGTGCATTTGGTAAAACCATGATCTTTAGTAGTTTTGGTTCCTACACCCAATCATACGGAAAATGAAAACAAAAATAACCAGAGATGAAAGTGATGAAAGTCCAAAAGATTGGCCTACACTTGTGTTTTGTGGTTGAGAGTTGCCTAGAGTGTCACTCCCCCAGCTCTTGGCTTTCCATCTGCTGTTCACCGAAGCCTCTTTAGATGGTCTCATTGGAATGGTGGCTGTCAGGAAGCCATTCTTAAGGAAAAACACAGTTGAACAGTATCAGTCATGGATTGGCCTCCCCAGAGCTGAACCTGGGGAGGCCAATCCTCCCCAGGTTCGATCGTGGCTCAAGAGTTGGGAGTTCGCCTTGTAATCGGAAGGTTTCCGGTTCGAGCCCCAGCTTGGACAGTCTCGTTGTTGTGTCCTTGGGCAAGACACTTCACCCGTTGCCTACTGGTGGTGGTCAGAGGGTATAAATACAGGCCATTTACCATTTAAGATAATTGAAGCAAATCATCTTGACAGAGAACAGAGTAATAGAGAAGCCAACATCCAAAGAAGAGCTTTGAATGTCCTTCCAGAAACCTGGAGAACTAATCCTCAAAACTAGTAAATTTGGATAAGGGAGCTGAGTCAATCTGGGAGAATAAAGGCTTCATGCCAAATATTTTGTCTTGTATAAACTTTTCCATTTACTCTTCCCATTTCAATAAATCACTGCAGCTATTTACTTAGCAAAATATAACGAAACCCAAAGGGTTGGGTCGAGACTTTTCACAGTATTGTACGACTTTTAATTGCATGAACATCTTAACACATTTTGAAACAACCGGTGATTAAACCTTATGACATCATTGTCTTGCTCCTATTTTTTTTACCTTTCATTATTCTTTTCTTTCTCTCATTCTCTTTGTCTCTCGCTTCATCCCCAGCAGGGCCATGTGGATTAGCGCTGAAAGCTAATGAAATGTAATTACCACCTTTGTCGATAAGAATCGATCGTCTTCGGTATCACAGACCCCTTCCCAGAGAGGGTCCCGGAGGGGCCAGTGTTGCAGCAGCAATGGCTACAACAGCACCGCTCCCTCCCCCAGTGTCCGGCTCTATTTCCTGTCTGGTTGCCATGAGCAATGGGAGATAGCATTGACAGGGCAGTATGAAGTGGAGTCAGATCTGTCGGATGGTCCCTCAGCGTGGCTTCGCAAAGGAGAATGAGATTCCTTATCAAATCAGCCAGATTAGAGAGAGGGTCTTAGGGAAAAACGTCAATTCCTACATCAAGCACAAGAAGATCAGGGTTTGCCATGTTTGTGCGGATGCATGTGTGTGTGCAAGAACTTAAATATTGAAGATGGTCTTTTGCTAAATCGCTAAAATTCTCTTTCCTTCTCATGTGAACCACAATTATTATGCAAACATTTCGCAAACTTCATGGTCGTTCACGGTCACTTTTATTTCTAATTATGATTTCACTTTCATTTTGTTTCCGTTTAGTTTTTAGATGGAGTTGGCTAGTTAGCGATAAGTTTCTGTTTTTATTTAAAATGTTTCATATTTTGAGGCCAAGGAAATGACATTATAAGCCAGTCCTATTTAATGAAGTAGCTGATGAAAACACAGTACCAGTATTTATAGGACAAACTCCCTTTTTGTTAACGATTCATATAGAAAATGTTGGAATTCTATAAAGATTTTATTGGACAGAGTTCACTGCAGTTGTGGAAGTACTGTGGTTAGTATTTTGCATTTGAAAGTAGTGGAAGTATTTTCTTCCTTCATGACCTTCAATGTATGTGGTTTTCTATGCATAGAAATAAACACACTTTTTACAGCAATTGACGTACACACGTTGAAAGAGGAAATTCAATAAAAAATCAGTTGCATGTGCATTTCTTTTTAAAAAAAATACATTTGTTGAAACTGAGGGACTAATTTGGGTACATAAATACTAAAGTGAATCTTATAACCCCCAAAATACTTCTCGGTGGAGAGTAACAGGTTAAATATTGAACTTACATAACTCTGCCTTTCGCTAAGATTATGCTTTTCATAAGCAACAGATGTTCAATATGAGCATTGTTAAATCCTCCCAATTCTTTTGATCTTTGGGCTGAAGGAAGGGCAATACTCGGTGTATAAATGCTCAATCAACAATCCTTTATTCCATACAATTCAACACTTTATGAGCATAAACCATCCGGATGGGGAGACATGCATGCAGAGGGTCACAGCAAATCTCCAAATGGTGGAGGGTTACTCAGACTCTTATAGCCTCTAGTGGCCCCCACCTAATTGTAAAAACCCAAACATCCACATTCTTTCTCTCTCTCTCAGTGAGCCTAAGTTATGACCTTGGCTTCCTGTGCACTATGTTGTGTTCTTTTCTAATCAGACAAATAAGGCGATGACTATCTGAAAACAGTATTTCTTATAACTCAGCAGTATAATGCATCATAAAACAATATCATCCACTCACAATAAATCAGCAGTCAAATTTAATACAAATCAGTTTAACAAATGTAATAGTTATCTGTCACGGGCGAGAATGCGGTGGACTCAAGAGCAGACTCAATTTGCTTCGAACTGTATATAATTTATTGAAAAGAACAAAACGTGAACAGAACTGGGTTTAACAGAAACCATACGCAGAAACTAAAGGAAATCCGTGGGCGGAGAGACCGGCGTAGAGCACGGGGAGAACTCTAACGGGAACTTCTGTAAACACAGGAGAGAGATGTTACTGAATGGAAAAAAACGAATAAGGGACAGAGGTACGGAGTGCCAGTGGATAGTCTTGGGCTTACTTGGAGACCCTAGTTATTGGGCGGGAAAAGGGCTGCCGTGGGAGTATTCCAGAGAGGGTCAAGAGTGTGGAGAGTCCGGTCCAGATTCCAAGGAGGTGGAGAATACGGACTGAAGGGCAGGCTGAGGAGAAGTGGAGTATATAATCCTCGGGTTCAGAGCAGACGGAAGAACAGAATGGAGACCAAACCAGCACTACTGATGAGTGCGACGGGTGGTGAATCACAGATGGTAGCAGGATGAACTGGCGAGGAGTGGCAGGCCGTGCCGACTTAAAAACCCTCTAGGTGGAGCCCCGGAGATTGACAACAGGTGATGAGCTGGCCAACTCCACCCCCAGGGACGAATGACAGGAACCTGGACCACGCCCGACCAGACACTCCCACAGCATATGACAGTTATCACCTTCTTCTAATTCAGGAGAATAATGCAAACTAAAACTACATAATAATTTCGCAATCTTAATCAGGGGTATAACATGGCATAAGATAATATAATAATCTCACAGCATCATAGTTGACAAGTAATGTTTACATGTGTACTTTCCCATTCTGTTTGTTAAATAACCTTGACCACCAGTAGCTTGGTTTTCTCTCTTATTTACTGCCTGTAGAGGACATAATGTTTCCTCTTCTATTTGTCTCTCTGTTCAATTGTTTAACACATTTTCTCCTAAATGGATAAATGGATTGGTTTAGAATATTTTGTGCACAGTCATGCTTCAAGGTGCTAAAAGCACAATCATTTTGGTGACCTATCAGACTCTAACGCCAGAGATATTGGTAATGTGGTAATAAAAGAAAAATAAAACACCATACTGACTTTGTGAACCTTGTGATCATTACCCTAGCGCCAGCTTCCTTGTAATAACACACATATAAACTGTGATATTAAAGATTAATGAGCAAAGCTTTATTTTTTGTTTAAGCCTGCACATTACTGAGTGCTATCTTGTTCAATGGGAAACTATTTCTGAGAGGTAAATAGCAGTGAGCATGCAAGAGATGGAAAAAACCGAGTTGTACCTCTCCCACACACTCACACACATCACCCTGGTGGTATGGGGATGGGGCCAAGTGTGTGGGAGAGATGGAGGGAAGGATCGATAGAGCAGCGAAAGAGTGCTGTAAACCATGAAAGAAGACAAAAGCCTCCTGTTTTCCCACAGTGCACCAGAGTCTGTTAGCCTGGGAGCTACTGCGCTACCACCAACACTCTCTCACACTCTCACACATACAGAAACACTTGCATGCAATCACCTGGTTTGAGTAGCATATTAAAGAAAGAATTATCTTGTACCCAGGAAATGTCAATAATGTTTCTGGGAGTGAAAACATACTTTAACTGAGGGAGGAGTAATTTTATTCTGTAGTTCCTAAGATCTCCACGTATGAGGGATTTATCTTTATTCCTTATGTCCTACAGCACATGCAAAACTTACTTGATGCTTCACCTTAATGCCCACGCTGAAGTTTTGGTTTTTTTTCAGGTGTTTGTAGAGATGAACCATGTGTATGTTTGCAACTTGTCTTTATTTCATTATTTGTCTATTTTTTTAAGCAAGAAGCCCCATTTCTTTTATAAAAGAAACCTGACCAAGCTAACAACCAGAAACAAATCTCAAAAATGTCCTCAATATAACATAAAATGTATAAAATACATACAAATACTCACAACATAATACTCTAGTGGCTTTTCAAGAATGTGTCCTTCACCACATTGCTTATGATGGTTGTAAATTCACCAAGAGATATAGGTATGTTTCAGTTTAGGCCTTGCTGCAAATTATTACACATTCAGGGTGCATTGTAGGAAAACGGTTTCCTCAGGATTTGTGAAAACACTAAGCATATCAAAAGCAACCACTGATAGGAGTGTAACTTGTAACTTCTGGTAACTATTATCGAATCCACTGAACGGGTGCTCTGAGGTACCTCTGAGCAATACTGTCCCTACACACTGCTCCCCGGGCGCTGGATAGGTAAAGATAATCAAAGAAAATAAAACAGAGGGGGGAAAATAAACACGAGACAACAAACTATCATAATATAAAGCAGGAAGTGAAAACCATAACTAAATGTTGAAATAGTCACATGACTGAACTACATAGGTGCCCACACTTCATAAGTAAAGACACTGCATGCATGCATATGATGATGACTTGACAAATGCCTGATGGTCAAGCCTTAATTCTAACCTACCGTATTATGTATTTTATTTTCAATTAGACTATTTGAAAAAACAAAACAAAAAAGTCTATGCTGCATTAAATAAAAGTTAAAATTAGCAATTATGACTGTAGCTCAGTGAGGCCATAGTCTGGGTATTTTGCAGGTAAATATATGCACTGGCTGCAAACACAGACCCTATGCCTGTCTTTTATATACGTAGCTTTGTTTTTATTGGATTTTTCTTAAGGGTAATTTTTTACACTGGTTTAATCTTGTAACTCCGGATCAACCCATTAGTCAAAATTTGAATGTGTTTGTGAAAATACCTGCAAGATGTATGACATTCCAATGTGCCTCAGCTGTTTAGCAAACGCATCACTTATGCTAATTACCAAATATTAGCGCGCTAACATGCTTAATTTTAATATTATACCTGCTAAACATCTGCATGTTAGTCATTTATCTGATCTTGAGCTCAGCTATGTGAAAATACAGCAACACTGAACTGCTGCTATGTTCCTGTACCATTCTATATCTATATTTATCTACCATGTGTTGGGCAAACAGTAAAACAGAAAGAGTTTCTTTGTGCTCAAGATCATTTCTAGTACATCTCTTTTGCCAAATGATGCCATTCCTGCCATTTTCACCATTATTTTTTATAGCAAACCAAGAAAAAACGTGTTCTGTCTTCATTCCCTTTTATGTACGTTTTAGTATCTCAAGGTAAAACCCAGTGTCACAGGTTTTCATCTACATCTACAAAAGCTGCCATTTATAATGTGTCTATGTCAGTTTTTTGTTTTCCACATACTTCATGTCACTATTCATTTAATGACTGATAGATGTCTTCAGCGATAGTTTTTGGTGTCATTCGAAAGTCCCTGAATGGACTGAAATGCTGTGTTGATAACACACACACAATTGGCTGCTGGATTTTGAGCACACAGTGCAAAAAATTGGGCACAGCGTGTATTTGTTTGAACATACAAAGTCTCACAGCAGTTAACACAGAGATTGGGTTTATTTACCAAGCATCTAAGCAGAACCAGCAAAGGCCTAACTATTAATAACACAAACAAATGCCCTTCAACTGTATGAGAGCAGTGGAAATACTATTAATACCCTTGTAAATAGGAGGCTATTTTCAGCAGATTGTTATGCTGCAGAGGGGAAAGGGGAGGTTGTTTAGCATCCCATCGCATTGACAGACAACAAGAAGGGAGCGGCCTGGGATGACTCAGAGGAAAAAGTTCTCATTGTAAACACTTTTGTTGCTGTTTGTGCAAATAATATACAGAAAGTTGGTAAAAGAAAAAAGATGTCTTTGTTCTTGTAGATTTTCTGCATCTCATTTAACACACTTTAGTAAGTATTCACTTTAGTATTCACTTTAGTAAGCCTAAAAGGTCAAATTATCTTTAGTGGCTGTTAGAGTTTTGTAAAAAAATAAAATAAAATTCAGAAAGTGCTGCAGAACTCCAAATTTTGTGTTTACCAGCCACCATTCCTTTCATTGTGATGATATGTTTGTGTGTGAGGGGGAGTATTTTACTATCCTAGTTTGACAAGCATCACTCTGAGGACGTCTGATGGTTATGACGATATAATTTTAACAGACAGCTGGAGGGTAAAGACTTGGCTTTTAGGGATAAGAATATAACTTACCGTTGATTAAAACCTTACCTTGATGACTGAGAAATAATAATTTGGAGTACCATGTAAAACTTTTGGCCAAATCACTGATATTGTCATGGCTGTGAGGTCTATTCCCCGCATTCATGTAATCTAAAGGCCACTCTGAGTCTTCCTCCTGCCCTTCCCTCCCAACTTTCTTCCCTCTTGGTTTTATTTATTTCCTTACTGCTTTTTCTGTCTACCGACAGCTGCCTGCCTATCTTCCCCTTCCCCTTTTCCTTCTCACCATTCTCCCATTTCTTTCTTTTTTTCTGTCAGTTTGTCTTTCATTTCATACCCCCAGAGCGAGAGGATTCCTGCAGAGGAGTGGCATTTGGAGAATCTCACTCTCCTATTGCTGTCTCTCCACTGGGGTTAGAGAAAATCAATCCCACTAATTAGATCTGTGCATCACTGTTATTTTGTCTCTACGTATGTGTGTGTGTGTTCTGCATGTCCTGTAATCTATATTTAATGTTAGGAAGCAGAGCTTTAAAGAGCGCCACAGCTGGCCTGTTTGCTAATTAATGACATTTTCCCCTTTAATTACCATTCAGTGGAAGCCTGTGCTCAACCCTCCTCTTTCTTTGCCTTTGCTTTGTTTTTCCTTTGTGTCTTCTTTTAGTTCTCTTTTCCTTTATATTGTCAGTTTCTGTCCTCATATTTTTTTTCATCTTTTCTCCCTTTGCTTGCAGTTGTAAAACACATCATTGCTTTTCATTATTTTCCACATGTGTGTCCTCTCTCAACTTCCACTCTTACAGAAGCCCCAAAAATACCTTAAAGGGGCAAATTTAGTCAAACAACAGAACGAGACTAAGAGTTATGCCATGTTAGCAGCTCTGTGAAGATTCGCCGTGTTGCTGTGAGGTCAAACAAATTGTTATTTTTACACATTTTACAGGAATCCCTATAATGCCTCAGTCACATGGGCTCTAGAGCCCGGTTGGCAACCTTCAATAAGTCTCCAGGAAAGATGTGTATTCCCCAACTATGGCGTTATTTTTGTGGCACTATTCTGAGCGCACGTAAAAAAAATTGAGCGCACGTAAAAAAAAGTTTGCAGGTGCAAGTGTTGTATTTTGAGGAGAAATTTATTTTGAGCAAAGAAAAGCTGAATTTGAGTGAACAAAATTCATTCCTGCGTGCAAAAAATGTATTTCAGTGTTTGCTATTATCCACACACACACACACGCACAATAGCAGCCCTTCTCACTCAGTTTTTTCATTTGCGCTTGCTCGCAATGTGTTGCTCACGCTCTCAACCTTTCTGACCATGCACACTCAAGTCTTTCTCTAGACTGTTATATTTGTGCCACAAAACCAGCCAATCACAGACTTGGATACAAAAAAATCTGATTGGCTGTTCTGGTCTCCAATCAGCTCGAAATGACGAAATGCAATATCCCAGAATCCATTTAGTCCAAAACTCAAATGAGGCAGTGGCGGAGGAACACAGAGTGGCGGAGTTTGAAATATTACTCTTTCTGGATCACAAAATAAACTTTTAAGATATTTTCATGCGAGAATGGTGCTGTGTAAACTTCAAATATCTGCTTGATTCATCAAGACATCACATATTTGCATAAGTGCTCTAACGCTTTCGGAGATGCCTGAGAGCCATAGCACCATATTTTATTAAAAACAGCACAACTAATCTTTGGATCTTTCTTTCACTTTTTATCTTCTGAGTGACTATTTTACAGGTAGAAACCTATTGTAGTTTGCTGAAATGTTTAGTATAAATGTTTAGTATAAGATACCGGGGACTCAAAAAAAGGAGAAAAAAATCACTTGGCATTTCTTTATATTCCCTCTCCCTCTGTTTTATTTCCATCACTTTCTCTCTGTAGTTCAGATCGGCTGTTTGTCTCCCCAGGGAGAGAGCGCAGGGAGAGAGTCTCCATCTGCCTCTCAGCTTCGTCATCCCTCCACCCTTCTTTTGCTTCTCACCCTCTGCCTCTCTCTGGGATCTTGGTCCATCACCGCCTGTCAGATGCCAGTCTCTCTCCCTCTCACCAGTTCTGCCTCGGTCCAACTGTCAAATGAAATTTTGAGTGAGCTTCAAATGAATGGAAAGACTGAAATATGAAAAAGGTGTCCTTGCAATGGTTGGCTTGAAGTAAGCATTTTTTCAGAGTAAAAAAGGATCCACATGAAAATGTTATGTATAGAACTGCAAGGAAGGTTATCAGATTCCTTTCTTTTGCATTGTTTGACAACATTTCTACACTTAACAGTTTAAATATCCGCTGACTTACAGAACTTTCTTTGCACACATATTTTTTTCTTAAAGTTAGACTGCCATTCGGCTTGTGTTTGAGAACAAAATGGGTGGTATTTTTCAGAATATTGTAGTAAAGTGATTTCAAGGAGTACTTTAGGATTGAAGGAAGTTTCCAGTTTTATTCAGTCACTTTCCTTACTGTCAGGATGGAGGGGTACAATGGACACTTTGAATTTATGAGCCTTTGGAAATTGGTATATCAAAAACCGCCTATACGTGTTTCCGTGAAAGCCTGATTGCTTCAACACTACTCTCAGGTGGTTCTCTGACTTTAGAAGAGAGACAGCACTAGGAGGTGAAATACTGGGCAATTGGACAAGTATATCAGTAATTTGGGGTTGGCCTAGTCCATCATTGGTGTTAGATTAGCCATTTGATGGTAGTTCTTGACGAATCAGGGGTCATGCATAAACATCTGTATGAGGGTCAGCGTTATACGGGCCAGTTTGTGGACTGAATGTGGCTGCCTGGAAAACTTGAACAACCTTAAAGTGCAATTTGTACATTTTAGTTCTTGAAAACATTGATGTAGCTATTGATGTAGTTATTAATAACTGTGAATTTCCCCCAAAATGTATGTAGGTATAATTGTTACCATCTTTTGTTGACTGAGACTGAGATAAATGTGATTCATTGCTTTGTTTTATACAGCAAAAAATGAATAATTATTATTCAGTCATGGGAGATCGTGACAGGTACACTATGAATCTATGCTACCATAAATTACTAAGTTGCACACTATCCCGTAATTTATGAGTAATACATCTAGAAATGAGCATAATGATGTTGGTTTGAACCACGGTAACTTCCTCAGAACCTTAAATCAAAAATGGACTTCTGTGACTCATAAGCAACTCTGCTGGAAAGAAGCCCGTGTCAGCTGGTGATGAAGTTAACTGGGAGTGTTGTCTTGCTTGTTTTTGATCTCTAATGAGGATTAAAACCTCAGAGAATCAAACTTCCTCCGTTAAAGACATGTCGGCTGCCCACACCTTGTCGTAACACCTCATACTGACTGCTTTGACACGGCTGACAAAGTGCCCGTTGCTAAGAGACAAAGTGAGAAAATAGCATGGTACAAACAGAAAACCTACAGATTACTCTGATATGCAGAACATGCTGGCATTTAAACCCTTAAGTTCCAGCTATCGGCTGTTTTGATATCTCATTCTGCTTAATTTCAACAAAAGATGGGATAAATTTAGCTGAAACATTCATCTTTCATTGCTCAAATTTGAGCAGAAATATACTCTGGCTAATTGCTATGAGATGTTAACATTTACATTTGATTGCGTTGCATTTATTCTGCAGGGAAAGTTTGGAAGCATCTGAATGCAATGGACCTGAGGAAACAGGCAGAAGATGAAAATTTAGGTGGCAACTGCCCTCGCTTTTGCCCCCATTGCTGTTGCTAGGCTGTGTTACTATAAATCACTTATTTGCCACATGTCACAAAAGGTAACTATGAAAAGCAGCTATTTTCAGGCAATCAGTAAAAGACAAGCAAATATAGAAACCTCAAGTACTCAGCTAATGTTTCTGAAAGCTGTGTCATCAGAAGCAAGAACTCAAGGGTCAACAACAAAACAAAAAAGGTAACAAGTCAACACTAACTTAAATCTACAGAGTGGTGAGTCAATAAAAGGAAAACCAGTGTAAAGTGTGTTGGTAAATCGTTAGTCCACCTTGTGCCATGAGACGAGCTTTAAAGTGCTTTGTAATTCATTTGCCGAGTTTGTGTAACTCCACTGGAGGAATGAGTGCTACAATTTCAAAAAGTATTCCCAGAAAGACGGTTGTGTAGAGCAGCAGGTAGTTCCGTTTTGGTTGATACTCTATTGATTGTGAAGACCGTGGAATATAATTCAGATGATTTTCATACTTAGCAAACCATTTAGTGAGCCCTTGTGTCCTCGGGTCACGTCCTGAAAGACAGCTCTACAGGACAGAAATGCTCCCTCACAGGATTCAGCTTATTATTCATAACAATTTATTACTGACTTGACCTTCTGATTGATTTCTCTCTCAGGACAAGTGGGGCCCAACCATGAATCTGTCACAAGGTTTTGCCTGGACTTTTTACTGGTAACATGTTTCTATCCTCCCCAATCTCAACTAGATCCAAAACTATTAGGTAAAGCTATAGTATAAATGTCTTTGGCAGGGCAGCCAGTTAATAAATGACTTGACTAGAACATGCAATACAAAATTTAGTACTTGAATTTAACTTTGTGCTTGTTGGCCTTGAATTATTAACTTGTTTTTTCCATTTATTTTCTAAACCTCATAGTTTCCAGAGCCAGCTCAGGATTTAACCTCATGATAACACAGTATGGCTCAATGAGCAAACCCATGTGATGTTTAAAGCATGCAAAGAAGGACGCCAAATTGCTTGGGGCACAAATGTAACAGAAATTCAGTTTTTTTGCTCCCGGTTCAGCAGCTCTTTTGTTCCAGGTTTCACATAAATTACATTCAAATGGTTGTGAGACAACAAATGATCATTATTGCTCACAACTAAACATGAGAATTAAAAAAAAAAACCTGACGGTGCATGTCCCCACTACAGTGGGGAAGCTGTGGCTCAGGAGGTCAGACTGGCTGCTCCAGTCTGCATGCCAGAGTTTCCATGAACAAGATACTGTGTCCTGAGTTGCTCCCATCATTGGAGTGTGAATGTTAGAAAGCATTTAGATATAGAAAAAAGTGCTTGGGTAAATGAGGCATGTTGAATAAAGTGGTTTGATTTCTCAACTAGAGTAGAACAGCTCTACATAAGAACCAGTCCATTTAGTTACGGCATGAAGAAGCAGTCACCAGTCTGAGCCAGGCTTTGTTGAGATTTTTCTTTGCATTTTCATGAGAACTATTCCTCAAAACCAAAGCAGAAAATTCCTGTTTTAAAAAGGCCCCATGTACGAATGGACGCAGCCAGTAGTTCTCTGGAGTGTGATACCTGGCTGACCCACCTGCTAGACTTGTAGTCAAGACTGTCTAAACCAAGACCTAGACAATACCAAGACCAGAGGGTATCGAGACCAGTGTCAGGCATGTTTATGTGTTTTTGCGATGCACTCGCACAGCCCTCCTCACCGCTGTCTACTGTCTCACTCACTTAATGAGAGGACAGACGCACACTCCACTTGACTGTCGCATCTCTCACCCTCTCTGTTTTCACATAATGATATTATCCTATATCCTTGCATGTGATTGGCCACAATATGGAGGGATTGGAGCATAGCTGAGCCGCTGTGTGAGAGCTGAGCAGAAAAAAAGAAAACAGAAATAGGAAAAACGAAAACAGAAATAGGAAAAAAATGATTTCCAAAAGCACAAGGGAAGTGTTTCTGGGGAGACAATAACCCGACGGACAAGTTGCAGGAATCAAATTATGCGAAGAATTGCACTGGGAGACACTTAAAAGAAGTGGAGGATCTATCTTTTTGAGGAAAGAAAAGATGAGAGGTAAGTGTGTTAGCCTATTAGCCCAAAAATCCGTCATCAGTATTATATGAATCATGATAGAAACACACCTTCTATGTTTTGGGTTCCTGCAACTGGTCCGTCGGGTTATAGCCCCCCCAGAAACACTTCCCTTGTGCTTTTGGAAATCTGTTTTTTCCTATTTCTGTTTTCTTTTTTCCTATTTCCATTGTCGTTTTTCCTATTTCCGTTGTGTTTGTGTGCTTTTGCAGTGTTTTTCTTATTGCTGGTGTTTTCTTAAGTTGCAGTCCTTTTGGCCTCTCAGGGCCACCATATCATCCTGACACTGGGCTCATGTGGAATTATCTGCATTTTTGTCTTTACCTTAAAACATTAACCACCTTGAGGTGATCGCTGCTGTGATTTGGAACTGTATGAATAAAACTGAATCATATTAAATCTGGAAAACTTGCCTGGGTCCTGTTTTCTGGTCTAGCGTTTCATTTTTATTGTTCATAACCAGCATCACTGACATTTGTTAGAGAAAGTAGAAAATGTAGGAAACCTAGCAGACAAAGTGAGACAGAAATAGAAAATCCAGACAGGCATAAAAGGTCCGATTTTAGGAAACATGAAAGCAGCGTTTCTTGGTGATGTTTTTTCTGGTTTGGCTTACTTGAGACAAACTGAGCCCATGAACTAAAATGAGTCTGCTACCGCTGCACTACAGGAAATAATGGTGTTTAAATGAGTGCTACAAACACTTTTGGGTGGAGTCCAGCCAAGTCCTCCTCAGGCTGCAGCAGTTAGGACAGTTGACCAGAAAAATTAGGTTGGCCATTTGTCAACCTCTACTGAGTGATTCAGTCCATAGATTCTGCCCCCCTGACTACATGTGCTCGGAGAATGCAAGCACTGAAATGCACCAGTTAGCTTAATTCTGTCCCTCTCCTCCTGCAGATGTCCCACTGCCAATCACCTGAATCAAATCTCACCCTCCAGTCATTCATTCATTCAGGCTTGTGGGATGTGGGTTGTCTGTGCTGCGTCTCCAGTACTAGCTGTTCCTTTTGCATTTATTTACACTGTGTCTGTGAATATCCCCTTGTATCCCACAGCAGCAGATGACATATCACAGCCCTCTCAAGCTTTTGTCAGGCAGCTAAATCCAGTCCCCATCCCTTCGGTGGGCCAACAGTGGAATGGGAAACGTTAACTCACTCCTGTAAAGCCCCAGCAGACAGTGGACCGGGCCCCTCAGCCTCCGATCAATTCCACTTCCTCTGAATATCAGTAAATCAAGCTTCAGCAAGATCCTTCCCCTGGCCCGTTGACGCAAACTAATTCTGCCGGTTTCCTCGATAGTGATCTCACTAAGACCCCCGGTGAATGGTGGAGAGAGCGAGAAAGAACTAGTGTTGTATAAAAAGCAAGCCAACAGGTCTACGGAGCAGGGATTAGTGGGTAAAGTGGATTAGGAAGAGGTATTCTGATATTCCGCCCAGGCTGCTGAGAAGGTCTTTAGAAAAGCAGAGAAACATCTGCTGGAGCTTAGTGAGGCAATGAAAACACTGGAAATCAGAATGGTTAGAAGACACACGGGCTAACACACTGAGAGATTTAAAACAACGAAGCCATGGCACGGGAACAAGGCACTGGAACATAACAAAACCCTCACACTTTTATATATACTTATACATATATATATATATATATATATATATATATATATATATATATATATAAATGTACAGCAGTGCCCTGGGGTACTTGCATTCTTGGCTCCGTCTTTGTGCATCCTTGTGTTTTTATAGATGGCGTGTGTGTGTGTTTGAGTGTGCATTTCAGAGTGTGAGCGATTGCACCAGCTTGACAGGTCCTGGCAAATTAGAGCTCATATCCTGATTGAAGCCTTTGTATTTTGAAAGCCACAGGACACAAAGTCTCTTCTTTTACCTCTGTCTCTTGTTGTCTGTTCCTCCACCTTTATTTACAGCTCCATCGCAGCGCTGACATAATGAGGACATGAGCTTCAAATGAGATGAAATGAGGTAAAACAAGGCTCCTGTCAGCATCGTTTTCTGGACAGCATCTAAAAACAGCAGGCGTCGCTTCCTTAACTGGGCCATTAACTTAGGAGGAAGCCTTCAAAGTCCTGCTTTGACTGAGCAAACAGTCCAACAGGACAGTAATGCGCAGCTGAGTGTGATGCCGTTTTGATGGGACAGGCATGGCTGATTGCACAAATTACAGAAAGGATGGGAGTCAGAGAAATTCAGGATCACAAAGAACTGGGTGACAGCACTTAACTGGACTTTTTACTTTTGCTAGAGGCTATAAAACTAAATATTTTTCCACATCACTGACTCATTTAGTTAAACAACGAGATTAATTATGTAATAACCAGCATGAAAATCAGAATGACAAATCATAAGCATGACTACAACTAATGATCATTTCCACTGTCACTTCTACCCATTTTTATAATGAAAAAATTCAGCAGTTTGCGTATATCTAGGGGCCAGAACGATGATGTCAGTCTGCTTGTTTTTCCTTTTAAAAGCACTTCTCAAGATTCCTGTCTTATTATCTGATCTTTATCAGCAAAGAAACGATTTGTCCTTATTCTAATTCACAATCTCTGCTAAAGTTTAACACTTAATTGGGATTTTATCCTTTTTTTGCATTAAAATAGGGCAGCTCTGTTATGGCAAAAGTCATAATCATGAATATCACGATTATTTTAATCAGCATTGAGATCAGTGTTATTTAACAGGATTACTCATTACTCAACTTTAGACAGGGTATGTAGCACGATAGGGAGACCTGGTCTGAACTCACAGTGAGAGCAGTGTTGACTAATATAAAGACAAATCAAGGGCATGATTGTGAATAGGAATGCAGAACAGGGGGGAAAATGTTTAGCTAAGCAGCAGCCTCCAGAGATGAAAAATGAGCTTCATGTTTAAGTGAGGAAAACCTGCAGTTCTTCTATTAGCCACTTGAGGCTTCTTCAAATACTGAGTCAACTCTGTAGAGTCTCATGTTAAAATGGCCAGTGTTACAGCATTACAGGCATATTTGTAGTCTGTTAAAAAAAGAATGTTTTTGGCCTTTATGGATAATCTAATTACCTGATATATGTCCGTGCATTGTACCTCTACCATTTATGATGCAACTTACATCAAGCTAGTATTAGTTGGTAACTTATTCTACCTTTTTATCCAAATACTGCCCTTGTTGCTATGATCAGACAGAAATAACGTTTAAAAAACAAATAAATTTTAAAAAGACCACATTCCTCACTACATGAGCACAGAGATGTTCCAGTTCACTTCTGAACCTTTGGGATCAGTGAACAGTCATGTAAAATGACCATAAATAGCCACCGAATGGACCTTTGGGTAAGACTTGATAGAAATTACCACATTAAAATAAAAACAATTGTTTTAATAGACGGGGGTTTTTTTTTAAAAAAAACAGTTCAACTGTTATGTGGTGAAAAATGAAAAAGAAAAATCACAAATCATTCCTCCAGCTGCATAAAAGATTTCACATACTCATGTTGATCTTATTTTATTCTTTTTTATTTTTTTAGTAAATTGTTGCATTAATATGCCTGTTTTCCCATTACAGTGGCGACTCGGTTAACTTGGTTCAAAAGGATAAATGTGGAGCCTCACTGTGACCTTTTATGTGTATGCGTACGTGCAAACCTTTTGTAATGCACTTTCATGTGTGCCATTACCTGTGTGTCTTTGTGCCTTTGTGCATTTGTCTCCCTCTGATGCGGCCATAAGTCCAGTCAGGATGTAGCGTGTTAAATATTGATACCAGGCATCACCTGACCAGTCCCAGGGGAGGACGGTGTAAAGGTTGTGGCTCTAACAGCAGGCTCCACTGAGCTCCCGTATATTGCTCACTTTCCTCTCCCCGGGGCCATATTTTCACTCTTTCTCTTTTTTTGTGTCCCTAGCATCTTTAGACTCAGAGCAGCAGTAAATGCACCCTGTATTTCTACTGTTATTTATTTTTATCTAAAGCCATGAGATATTCTCTGCCAAATCTGCAGCCTGCCACAACTCTGTACATTTATCTAGCACAGGAGCAGCATGTTGTGTTGACACCAAAGGAAAGCCAAATAGACTGCCGAGCCTTTCTGATGCACGTTTCCTTCTCCACTGAAAAACAAAAATAGTGGTTTGAAGAGAGTGTGGGCAGGTTTCTGACATGAAGGTAGCTATTTGTATCATCTTGATGTGCAAAGCATAGTCAAAAGGGCACGTTACCTATTTTTTATGGTAGACCTGATCACAAGGTAGTTTTCTTGTCTTTTTAGCATTCATGCTAAATTTAAAGTAAAACACGCTACATTTACTCATTTTCTTACACATGAAGTCGCTGGTCTCACAGTTTTGTATATGACAAAAGGAAAAGGAATTGGGGTTAAGCTTTCAAGGGCTAGCCTTGGAAGAATACTGAAAATAAATAGATACTGAGGTGTCAGAAGTCGTCATCAAGGGGTACAGGGAGGTCATCAAATCTCATCTTTAAGAGGGAAGGATGAAAGGCAATTCCACATCTGCTTCATTTTTCTGATACAGAAGCTGCATCCATGTTTTTTACATACTGCAAATTCGTGGACAACTAGAAAAATAGAGTTCTGGTTAGTAGGCTTAACAAACGGTTAGCATAGCTGTAAATTCTGAGATGAGAAAATCTGAGTTTTGAGTTCTAGAAAAGCTAATCAGAGTTGGTTTAATCAACTTGATTATTTTCACCTCGAGTTAACTATACGCCTGTAAGATGGGTCTAAAAGCCGGCATATATGGATCTCTAGTACTGGTCCAGTGTTACATTTGAGTACAGTATAATACAGTAGGCACTTACATGCATAACACCATAATTCCCTCCACACTCACCACCAAGCTGGAGCATCTGGGACTCAGCTCATCTATGTGTCAGTGAATCTCCAACTTCCTAACTGGCAGACCACAGGCAGTAAGGATGGGCGGACATGTCTCAGCCTCCACCACTCTCAGCACTGGAGCCCCCCAGGGGTGTGTTCTGAGCCCCCTGCTGTACTCTCTGTACACATATGACTGTGTGGCCACTACCAGCTCCACCACCATCATCAAGTTTGCTAACGACACCGTCGTGGTGGGCCTGATCTCTGATAACAACGAGACTGCCTACCTGAAGGAGATTAGGAATCTGGAGAACTGGTGCCAGAGGAACAACCTCCTTCTAAACGTCAGTAAGACAAAGGAGCTGATAGTGGACTTCAGCACTAAGCAGGAGAGGAACTACCAGACCCCTGTCATCAACGAGTGCCCAGTGGAGAGAGTGGAGAGCTTCAAATACCTCAGAGTTCACATCACGCAGGACCTGTCATGGTCCTGTCACATCAACACCGTGGTGAAAAAGGCCCGACAGCGTCTCTACCACCTCAGACGCTTGAGAGACTTCCAACTGCCCTCCAAGGTGCTCAGGAACTTTTACTCGTGCACCATAGAGAGCATCCTGGCGGGAAACATCTTAACCTGGTTCGGGAACAGCACCATGCAGGACAGACGAGCTCTACAGAGGGTTGTGCGGTCAGCTGAGCGCACCATCCGCTCCGAGCTCCCTGACCTGCACTCAATCTACAGCAGGCGGTGCTGGACCAAGGCCAGGAAGATCGTGAAGGACCTCAGCCATCCCAACAACAGACTGTTCTCTCTGTTGAGGTCAGGAAAGCGATTCCGCTCCCTGAAGACCAACACAGAGAGACTGAGGAGGAGCTTCTTCCCGCAGGCGATACGGTCTCTCAATCACACCACCACACAGTACTGACCCACACATATAGTTCTTACACACACACTGGACTTTCTGGACTTTGTTTTTGCACAACACTGGTCACTATATTCTTCATTTCCGGTTAATACTTGTACAGCTGCTGTTATTGTGTATATATTTATTTATATTTAGATTTCTTCATACATTCTTATATAGTTCTATATTGTGTATTTTGTTGTACAGTTATTTTATTTTCAACTTTAATTTATTTTATCTTATTCTTCCCAGTTAAATTTACCCTTCATTCTAATTTGTGTTGTACAGTTATTTCATTTTTAACCTTAATTTATATTTTATTCCTTCCTAGTTAAATTTACCCCTTTTTAATTTTTCATATTTATTTCCTATCTTATTCATAGCCTTTCCTTTTTTGTTTTCTTTAGGTCACGAGCAGTTGTTCAAGCATTTCACTACATATCGTACTGTGTATGACTGTGTACGTGACAAATAAAATTTGAATTTGAATTTGAAATGGCCACAGGTGTATAAAACCAAGCACTCGGTATGCAGACTGCTTCTGCAAACATTTGTGAAAGAACAGGTCGCTCTCTGCACCTCAGTGAATTCCAGCATGACACCGTGATAAGATGCCACCTGTGCAACAAAGTCAGCTGAGAAATTTACTCACTACTAAACGAGACTCAGACATCAAGTGGTAGGCCACAAAATCATATAACCCATATAAATGTGACTGGGGAGTAGTAACGCATGAGTAGGGAAGCCAAACCATGCCAGCCAAATGCCCGCTACTATAGTTGGGTAAAAGGTTATTTTTATTTTTTTCAGGTTTTACAAATGTGACTCAAACACACAGTGGACCTTTTTCTGAACCAAGTTTCCTCAGAGTTGTACTTTGTGTAAGCTCTAGAGTACAGTTTCTGTACCGGGCCACAGTTTAATTAAATTAAATTTATTTCATCTACATTGTACTTTGCCTCTGGTCCTTTCTTCTTATGCGAGAGTAATAACAGTTCAGCTTCATAATTCGAGTCCTCGTGCCATATGAGAAATGAATTTAAGCAAAGTCATACAAAAAAAATAAGTTGATTTACACTTCTGAACAAGTTAAGGTTTCAAACACTCACACCCCCTCAAGCTTTGTCATGGTTCAGCTTGAAGTATTCTGCAAAAGCAGTAGATTACATGCCTTTTAGCAGTGACACAGTTTCATTTTGTAAATATTAACACAGACGTTCGGGACATTTTAACACTCTGTGGATCCTGACATGGGTTGAAATATTATCTAACTAGGCCATACAGTAACTGTGCTGCAGCAGATTAACTGTTCTGCTGGTTGAATCAGTGGAGCTACTGTATGCACATTTAAAGGGTTTCATTATTACTGTTATAACCTCAGGATAAAAATGCTCGGAAACTCAAGTGCCAGTTTTAGGACGTTTACTGACCACTTTTAGAAACAACCACAGCTAGTCGCACACATACAGGAAACTGTCCCACACATAACATTCCGGCAGGGAGAACCCTGAAAAACCTCTGAAGGTTCCGGGGTTCAACGCCCCCAAACATACATTAACAACAACACTGTCTATAACAATTACATTCAGCTAAAACCATTGCATTCGGTCATTTTCTGTTAACAGGCTGATTAATGCAATTAGTCATCCATTTTGATTGGACTGCCTCCAAGTATGCTTTTTTATTACACCGTTTTCTATCCTAGTTTTTTTTTTGTTTAACTTCAGATCTTGCCTCGGGGTGAAACACAGAAAATTAAGTGAACACTGAGCCCTGGAATTTGGTTGAGTTTCTGTTTGGACTTAGGCCAATAGATTAAAAATTGCTAAATTAGACATCGATACTCATTATACAGAAAAATGATAGCTAGCTATTTTGTCAGTGCCCTGACCTTTGAGTCAAGGTTCCATCAACTAATCTACTGAAGCGCTGTGTTGTGCTGATACTAGTCAGAATTAATAAATACAACTGAGAATAAATACTTTTTACTCCTCATCCTGACAGACTTGAGGTATTGCTGTCATCCTGCTCAGTGGGCAGCGTGGAAATCCAAATTTGTGAATACAAGAACTCGAGAACTGTTGTTTAAAGTAAAATGACACACGGCTAATATACCAGTAATATGTCTTTTCATTTTATGACCACACAGCAAAAATAACATTAAAAAGGTGTTTCACGTACGAACCTTCAGGCCTTTTTTGGGATAGGTAAAATGGGTCTAAGAATTGATGAATATACATATAATAGCTCATCTAATTAGTCACAGTCATGACTCACCTTTGAATGTTTTTTCCTGTAACACAGCAGTCCTTTTGCGTCACGGACCTGTTTACGTCCAACAATATTTTCGTTGGACATAAACAAGGTGTCGCAGATAAAAAAAAACAAAATAAAACCAGTACCAGTACAAAAAAAAGAAGATTTATTCGTAACACACACGAAAAGACCCAGGGAAACCGAGTTATCGATAACAACGATTTAAAAAATGACGCTAAAAACCAATAAAAACCCTGAAAACCATGAATTTTACACCCGAGCCTCAACTCTCATGGCCTGGTGCTAAACGACTCACAGACAGGTCAATGCCCCCAGGGTTGGGGACCACTGATGTAACTTATAAAAGCTAACATGATTTCTAGTTGAGTAGACTGTTAGTCGAAAAACCCTATGATCATGAAGGAATGTCTAACTGTAATTCTTACCATAATAATAACAAACATAAAACATAAAAGTATTCTCAGTAGTTTATCTTACTTATGATTTTTAGCATGTCTTATTGCTTGTTCTTACTTAGCCATTTATTTTTGAAATGATATGGTGAATAAAGTCACTAAGGCTCATGTGCACTCCATTAAGATCTACAGACTCTATAGCCAGCAGGCTGAGGGGTAGCACTGGCAGCAACCATTTTTAAAAATTTTATTCTGCAAAGTTGCTGTAAGCTCCCATTGCATTCACCACTTAGCCAATTTACACTTGTCTTTGACCTATCTGTATAGGTGTGTGTTTGACCTATCTGTGCCTATCTGTGCAAAAGTCTTTTGATTTTTTTTTGTTTTTGTTTTTTAATTATATGACTAGGAAAGTGGGAAATGGATGGACATTTACTGAAACATGCACAAGCATGCAAGCAGAGTCATGCAAGTCTAACAATTATTTCTGGTTAACAGTAGCTCGATTAGCTAAAGCAGCGGTCCCCAAATCCTGGCCCTCGGACCGGTACCGGTCCGTGAATCGTTTGGTGCCGGGCCGCGAGAGTTGAGGCTCAGGTGTCAAATGTTTGGTTTTCAGGGTTATTATCGGTTTTCAGCGTTATTATGTTATCGTTTTGATCGTTAACTCGGTCTTTTCACATGTGTTATGAATAAATCTTCTTTTTTCTGTACCGGTACCAGTTTTATTTTGTTGTATTTATCCGCGACACATTAAAGGCCGGTCCGTGAAAATATTGTCGGGCATAAACCGGTCCGTGGCTCAAAAAAGGTTGGAGACCGATGCTGTAAAGGACCATCTGCGTCACTCCGGTCTACTTTGAGCATTTTTTTGTTTCGAGGACACGACTTTCAGATGCTGTTCATCTGCTGTAAGGAGCTTTTCAGGCCTGCCACTTATTTTGTCCTCTGCTTGTCCATTTGTCAAATTTTTTAAGCACACATTACACACCATGCTGAGATATGCCAAGTTTTCGACTAATAGCTGTTTGGGAATCATCGTGTTGGTGCAGAAATGCTATTTTATGTCTGTCAAACTGTGTCATCCCTGGCATTTTTCTGAGAGTTGCGAAAGAATTTTGAACAAATTATGTGTTTTTTGGAACAGGCTGTTGGTAAAAAAAAAAGACTTGAGACTTTTGCACAAGACTGTATACATCTCAAAATAAGCATATTCTCTTAGACATTTTATGATCCAAGCTAAGGCTGTCTATATTTCTTTTTGACAGCCCACTTTTTCTGTTTTTCCTTACTGTAAAGATTAAATGTTGATAATGTTTCTTCTATAGCATTATACATTTAAACGTTTTACTATATGTTTAATATACATCAATTAAATCTTACGTGTATATCTCAGACCCAGAGAAAGATCCCAAGTATTCCCTACCAGCAAACATTTGGCAAAAGTGAGGAGGAAGAACTCCCTTTAAACAGGAAGATGCCTTCGACAGAATAAGCTGCATGACAATCCTTTGTGTGTAATGTGCAAGTTGGTAGGTAATTTGCATATTTATGTTTTCTAAATGCTACAAAGTTGATTTTTATGTTTGGATTTTAACCAAAAAACAGCAATTTTTTGCCACCTAGTGTTAAACTAAACTTAAAATTGCAAGTGTACAATTCAGTAATGTGTGCTACTGTATAAAGAATGATGTAACTTAGGCTTCTTATCTTTATTTGGTATGGACTAATAATGTTTTGCTATCACTGCCCCTCGTTCACATGAATAAAGCACATTCCCAGCTGCACTGCTTCTTGCGACACTAGCTCATTGCAGGTGAAAATCTCCCTCCAGCAGTCTTGGTCATACTCTAAACCACCTTGTTTTTTGTAATAATGAATGCAGCCAAGCTTGTTGCATTGCACAGATAGTGAGAGTCTCTGTGCTTACATTACAAATGGCTAAATGCTATATGCCCTCTGGGCCTGTGTTATAGCTAGGTGTTCATTTCCTGTCACGCTCTTTCTCGCTATTTGCCTTCCCTCTTTTGTTCCCCCTCCATCTCTCTGTTTTCATTCCAGATGTCCATCTCTCCCAGGTCCTATTCTCTGTTCCCTATGTGACAAATTGTAGCTTCTTCCTGACAACTGGACAACATATCCTTGGCGTGCTTGTGCTTGTCTGAGTGCAAGTAATTTTGTATTTATGAGGATTCACAGAGATAGTGTCTCAAATAAACAGAAACTCGGATAAGGCTAGAATGACATTTAATTAGGTAGGTTTTAAAAGTATCACTCACCACCTGTAGGTTTGAAAGATGCCTGGTAAAAGATTCCTTTCTTTAGGGCAAACAGCAGCTGTGACCAGTTATAAAATAAACCAGTTACATGAAAAAGACAATCACACATCAAAAAAAAGCTGGTTTCCCAAGTTAATAGTAAACACACCAGCTAATACATACTAAAAGCTACCTGCTCACTAGCCTAGCTAAAATTAAAGCAGTGATGCTCAGACCTGCTTGGTTTGAGTAGGAGTGGAGAGGGATTTGTTATTCAGCAGAGGCTTCCATAAGCTAATTCAGAAGGCACATTTGATGTGTCCATTTATTTAAGTTGTTTGATTCCTACTGAGTCTAGCCATCCTTCACTGTACTTTCACATATGCTAAGCAAAATTGCCTTTTATTTCAACTTAAAAGCGGAAAACATACATACTTATATACTCTGCCCAATCTACTGTACATCTCTGACTCTGCGTCAAGCTTTAACTTAGCCAATGAGCTTATGTCCGCTTGTAGAGCAGCTTCATTTCAAAGTAAGGACTAAAAACATCCATCCATCCATCCATCCATCCATCCATTCGCTTCCGCTTATCCTTTTCAGGGTCGCGGGGGGCGCTGGAGCCTATCCCAGCTGTCATAGGGCGAAAGGCGGGGTACACCCTGGACAGGTTGCCAGTCTGTCGCAGGGCTAACACACAGAGACAGACAACCATTCACACTCACATTCACTCGCACATTCACACCTAGTGACAATTTGGATTAATCAATTAACCTATCCCCACAAGCTGCATGTCTTTGGACGGTGGGAGGAAGCCGGAGTACCCGGAGAGAACCCACGCAAACACGGGGAGAACATGCAAACTCCACACAGAAAGACCCCGGCCTGAT
Organism: Pundamilia nyererei; assembly: GCF_000239375.1. Classification (NCBI taxonomy): domain Eukaryota; kingdom Metazoa; phylum Chordata; class Actinopteri; order Cichliformes; family Cichlidae; genus Pundamilia; species Pundamilia nyererei. The sequence continues at coordinate 861,759 of NW_005187563.1, forward strand.
GGTGGAATTGAACTCAGGACCTTCTTGCTGTGCGGCAACAGTGCTAACCACCGTGCCACCGTGCTGCCTATAAAAACATCCAATAAGATGATTTTCCCTTATACTGAGATTTGTGTTGCTCAATAATGACCACCGAAGGTCACACTTTTCCCGCCTTTTTCATTTCCCACCACATTGCCGGAGGTCCATCTTTTGCATGTGAGTGCGTGTGAGATGGAGACAGAGGGAGAGATGAACAGAGGCAGGGAGAATGTGACAGAGACGGAGTGTGCGGTGGCGTGCGCTGCCGTCAATATAGCCAGCGAATTGAGATATGCTCGGAAAGCTGCTCCTGCAATCTGGCCTCGGCGTCTTCATCCCTCCCCCTTTTCTCCCAAGCTACTTCTCGCTCTTTCAAATTCTCCTCTTCGCACACTCACACACACATGCTCAAAGTACGAGACTGTTTGTGCCTCATGTGTATGCGAGCCTATCTGTGTGAGTGTGTGTGTGTGTGTGTAGGTGGTGTTTTGGCAGCCTCTGCTAGTAGAGTATAATAACGAAAACTGTCCGGTTGGCATTCACTCGCATATCCCAGTACGCCCTTCGTCCTCCGCCCTGTCCCCCCTTCTTCTCTTCCTCCGCGCTCTTGTTTTCTTTTTTGCTGTTCCTTTTCTCTGTGCCATGTTTTCACAGCACAGATGAAGCTCTCTCCTTCACACAAACTCCTACGCTCTCTTTACTCCTCTCTCAAAGTCGTTTTTTTTTTATCGTTTGCCTATCTCATTCTCTGAAATACATACTGTGTACTACGCACTGAGATGCTCAGGCAGTGCTGGCATTTTAATTTGGTCCAAATCGCATTTGTGAATCTCGCTCCTCATGTGCACTCAGTAAATGTGTGTACTGTTATAATTCTATCCAGTGAGCACCAAATGGCCTAACAAGATTAGAAAGATGAGAAATTTTCATAAGTGGGGACATTTTGGCTCGTACTCATGACCTGATTCAAGTGTGGTGATTTTAAGTGTCTTGCTGCTGATGATGTAAGTGGTAATTTTACCTTTAAAACACATTGGCACCATGCATAAAAAAGCATAAAGCTTAAAAAAGATAAAGTGATTTTACTGTTCAACAGTTTAAAAGTAGTTGAATCAATGGAGGCCGGTATAGATACCACGCTGGTTTAATTTGCTTTTAACAGACGATTGTACGATTTCATCAGGCTCAGTGCGTTGAACTGTTTTCTTTTTTTTTTCTTTTAGCATTGACAGAAATATTTAAGTGCACCTTTGGGAGGTAGTAGTGTTTTTGTTCAACAGTCTATAACCTAAAGGAAGTGAAGCTGGACAATGTATTTGTAATCTGTAATAGTAGCCTCTTTGAGAATTCAACTTGCTAAACACTTAAATTGTAAAGCACAACTTTTGTCACCACTGAGCTAGATTTGAGAGTTATACAAATACACGTACAGTATTGTAGTTTTCACCTTCTCCTATTTTTTTTACATTTTGCTTTCTAGACTTTCTTGTCATTTCTGAAAGTCTTGAACAGTGGTTCTCCAGGTTCTCCGAGGGTTTGCAAAGCTTTCCTTGGATATTGGCTGCTTGTTTCACTCATTTTTCATCCAGTTGTAATACCTAATCATTTTCAGAGGAATGTTTTGTGTTAGTTGAGCAATTTAAGAGTCACATATGAATCATTCAAGCATTTAAAAATGCGCCTAACTCAAGAAATTAACCACTTTTGTGTCTACGTGTAACAGAAAATATACATTTAAAAATTTTATTATGTAAATTGTATCTTTTAGGGACTTCACTAGCAGTCTGTCACAAAAACATTTCTTCCCATTTCAGTTTTATTTATATAGCACAACAGCTGTCGCCTCAAAGGGCTTTATATTGTGAGGTAGAGACAATACAATAATACAGAGAACCCACAAAGCACTTGGTGAGAGTGGGAAGGAAAAACTTCCTTTTAAAAGGAAGAAACCTCCACTAGAAAAAGGCTTAAAGAGCGGCAGCCATCTGCTGCAAGCAGTTTGGAGTGAAGGGAGAGAGCCAGAGATTAATAATAAGGCGTTTCCAAATGACCCAATAACTGTGAACTTTGGATATCTTGGTATGGTGCGCAGCACAGGGAGAAAACACTGAGGGAGAAAAAGATACCAGTGGCTAAATGTTCAAGTTAAGCTTCAAAATGGGACATCATGATCCAGTGTGTAATATTCTGGTGGTATCCCTCTTTCATGTACATACTTTTATTAAAAATACAAATGATATTAATTTTTTAATATCATTTCGGACTTGGAAAGTTAGCAGCTAGCATCAACATCTAAATACACAGACAGACCTGTTTTTATTGTTTCGATTTTGCACTTTGCTGCTAATATACAGCTCAGTGGCCTAATGTGCTTTTACAGTATTTAAACAGATAGTGATGAGGCGTACACAAAACAAGCCGACAAAGGATCAAGGCCTCTTTGCAAATTCCGATCCATCACAATTTACTCCAAATGGCTTTGATCCTGAACACAATCCTGTCCACGTAGGACATTCTCCACAGCATTTCCATGCATTAAGACTTTAGGGATCAAGCACATCAGTCCTGAAAACCCCTGGCTACAGTCTGACGTCTACATACAACCACGTTTCTTATGTTATGCCTCCCATTTTATCTCTTAGTAACATTATAATACATGATTTGCAGAAGTAAATGAAGGCTTGTGTTATGAATCCAACTCATAACTCTTGGCAATTTTGCTGTATGTTTAAGATTCATTCCATGATGTAATCTTCATGTCACCTTTCTGGCTTATTTGTAAGGTTGTTTCTGACAGGAAAAATGTTAATATGAAGTTGGTGCGCTACAATAAAGGTGCTTTTCTTCTTCATTGGTAGATATTAGCTTTTAATCATCTATTTTAATTATGTCCCTTGGCATCTTTTAGATTTTACCAGTTCAATTGTGAATTAGCTAATCTGAGATAAGTAAAGCTAATATGAATTATAGTCACACAAAAAACACCCTCTAAGACTAGAATCTAAGTGGGTTTGTTTTGAGCCACAGGGGCTGTTTTGTCTGACCTGCAGCCACAGAAATTGTCAATCTGCCGACTTGATTCTCCATGGGAGAGCGATCCCACTGTGGCTGGATAAAGCACTCAACTGTACCTGTTCATGTAACTAGCAGCTGGATTGAGTCAAATAAATCAAAACCAAGGCAGGTAATTTATACAGCTGAAAAGCACTCTAAGATCATATCTGGACCTCACCAAGGCTACCTGATTGTAAATTACTTTTCTTAGATGAATATTTTGAATTTGTTACCTTGTAACTCTTGTGTCTACATCAGTCCAGTTAACTGAGTTTACCACAGGTGAACTCCAGTCGAGTTGTAGAAATATCTGATGGGTGATCAGTGGAAACAGGAAGCACTTGAGTGCCATGGTGAATGTATGTCCATTTTATATTTTTGTTTTTTGTTTTTCATACATTTACAAGAATTTTTTTCTAGTATTTCTTGTGTTTATGAGCTATTATGTGTAGAACTTTGAGGTAAAAAAAAATTTATTGAATCCATTTTGGAATAAGGCTGTAACATGACAAAACGTGGAACAAATGAAACGGACAGTGAATACGTTCCAGATGCACCGCACACTGGTTGCCACTGGTGTTTCTAAAGCTTCATTTTATCGGTTGCCAGGACGATATCCCCCTGAAGAGGGGGATATCGTCCCCCTTGACAGACTCCACCCACCAGTCTGTCAAGCTAATCAAGTTCGCAGATGACACCACCGTCATTGGGCTCATCTCGGACGGGGACGAGTCTGCCTACAGGAGGGAGGTTGAACGTCTGGTGACCTGGTGCAGCCACAACAACCTGGTGCTGAATGCCCAGAAGACAGTGGAGATTATTGTGGACTTCAGGAAGCACACAGCCCCACTCCCCCCCATCATCCTGACTGACACCCCCATCACCTCTGTGGACTCATTCCGCTTCCTGGGTACCACCATCACCCAGGAGCTGAAGTGGGAGCCCACCATCACCTCCGTCATTAAGAAAGCCCAGCAGAGGATGTACTTCCTGAGGCAGCTGAAGAAATTCAACCTGCCAACACGGACGATGATGCAGTTCTACACTGCAATCATCGAGTCCATCCTCACCTCCTCCATCACCGTGTGGTACGCTGGAGCCACTATCAGGGACAAACAGAGACTGCAGCGTGTTGTGCGCTCTGCTGAGAAGGTGATTGGCTGCAAACTCCCATCTCTGCAGGACCTGTACACCTCCAGGACATTGCGGCGTGCAGCCCGGATCTCAGCTGACCCTTCTCACCCTGGACACAGTCTGTTTGACCTGCTCCCCTCAGGCAGGAGGCTCCGGTCCATCCGCACCAGAACCTCTCGCCATAAGAACAGTTTCTTCCCCTCTGCTGTCGGACACATGAACAATAACCACATGACTGTCCCCGCCACTAACACATGACCCTACGCTGTGTCACTGCATCATTCCATGTTTGGCACTGATCACCACCTGCACTCATGTATATATCATGTATATATCTTTCTACGTAGCACTCATAATTCTTATTCTCATGTATATATCTCATGTATATCTCATGCACATATCTTTCTTTCTACATAGCACTTTAATTCTTATTGTTTGCACTGAAGCACCGCAGCAATTTCCTAATGTTGTAAACCTCAACATCTGGCAATAAACCCCATTCTGATTCTGATTCTGATTCTGATTCTGATTCTGATTCTGAAGAGTCATGACAACACATATGATGCATATAATAAATATATACCAAAGTGTCAAAGTTGTGCTGACTGTCATGAAAAGAAAAACTTAATAAAAAAATACATTCCTTTTTTTTAATGAAGAATTCAAGTATTTTGAGACACCAGGCTGGGGGGCATATGAGCCAGCTGTGTCGCTTCATGTGCACAGTAAATGTATCGAGTGTGAGGTGGCAGGCCTATCGACCCGTTATCACTGAAAAGAAGCTATTACGTGTACTTATCATTATTCTTGGCTTACTGTATTTATAGCCTGAATTAGCATGGCTTCTGTTCAAGTGCTTTGGTGGGATAAACTGAAGACCTTAATCACTGAAGCAGTACTGTTGTGTAACTGTGCACATGTGAGCAGAAGTATAATTTGCTTTTTAAACCTCTTTTCAGGATATGTCACCTATCTTTTGAAGTGTTTTTTTTAATCTGATATTTGAGTGGTTCTAAACATATAGTTTTTATGCCCTTGTGACTTATCAAATAAAAACCATGGCTCCCCCGTTGAAAATAAGCACTTAAATAACTGCTCTAGGGTGTTACCAAGATGGCTGTCAAGTGGCAAGACTCATTTCTAGGAAGTCTGGGTGCATTTATACTTTTCTGCCAGTGTACTCTCTTCTCGATAAGGTGAACACAACGCTCTCCTTTCATCTAAAGAAGAAGCGAGGTCCCATCCTATCTTCCTGAATTAGATAAAATAGCTGTAAGGTCTCCACAGAGGCAAATAAGAGATGCCTGAACACAGACCCTGATGTCAGCAGCAGGGTCAGATCATTGCGCTTCCAAAAACAGGGCTCTGCTGTGTATGACCTCCTTTAAGGCCTCAACAAAATAGAACCATGTACTGTAAAAAGAAAACTCCATAAACACAAAAAAACAAGACACCAACACAGTTGATGAAAATAATTTCCACCACTCTCTATGATGGAGGAAATGAAAAAATCAATAGACAAGTTGCAGCACCACTTTTAAAGGTAAATATTATGATTATTTTTTAAATAGGGCAGTAAATTGTTTGCTTGGACCCTACAGGTTCATACAACTTGTCTGCCTAATTTTTTGGGGTCTGTCTGGCAGCCTCACTCAGACAGAGTTATAGTCGAGTTGGAAAAACTGAACAAGACACAGAGGATATTCCGTCAAAGTAATGTTCAACCTGTAAAATGAACTTGAATTCCAAAGATAGCATGTCCACATTTGAGGATTTGTGAATCAAGCGAATAAATGTCTTATGCATTAAAATCAAGATAATCAACTTGATAGACATACTTGATACTAGATACAGTACCTAATTTACATGATGAAGAGATTGATTATCACAGAGCTTTATTCATTAGGATGTAAAATATGCACACACACTTGTATAGAATTGTAAGGTGGTTCGGCTAAATTCACGCACCATACCAAATTTTATGACAAGCTCCTTCTTGTTTTCTGGCATCTAGCAAAGCTGCTCTTTGTATTGTCTGATCTCTAATGACCGCTATTTAACTGAAATCATCACCTCGAACCTTTTCATACCAAACTTCACTTGGTATATGTATTTTTTATGGTTCTAATATATATATATCAGTGGGCCCTTTAAGTACAGCTGTTCAACTGGTGTGCATATAGCCAATCAGAGGGCAGCAAGTCAGTGTAATCAATCATGTAGACATGGTCAAAACGACCTGCTGAAGTTCAATCTGAGCATAAGAAAAAGGAATAAAGGTGATACTAATCCTAAGTTTCTAACAAAGTGTCCCACAAAAGCAAAATTTTAAATATTCAAAATTAAATTTGTGGTGTTTTAATTCAGGTTAAAGTTTAATCTTTTAATTTTCCAATGTATGCAAAGAGAAAATTTTCATACTTCTCACAAACTAAGAGTAGAATGTGGTGTATTCGAGTAATACCAAGTACCTATCTGAAAATTTAGCACAGACTGTATATAGAAGAGGCACATAGCTGAACTGTGCATCCAGTACAAAAGCTTTAGAGCTGCATTCTTTCTAATAACCAGCAGGGGTTGAGTTTGACTGTCTATGGGGAAACATCCCCTTGGGCTTACTTTTCCACTTTGCTGAAGAGGTTATGGTTTCAGTCACTAGTTTCAAGCTATATTGAATAATGCTTCATGTCAATTTGATATATTATAGTACCATTAGTTTCTCAGTCAGAGCCTCAACCTAAAGCTTGAGGGTTAAAAACAGGTTTTCACTAACTAGTGGGTGATGTCATGGCTGCTGCATTAATCTTTTATAGAAAGTCTATGAGATAACCCACGTTATTCTGACTTTTAACTGGAATTTAATCAGTTAATTGGAACACAGGTAAGCAGCAAACAGCCAAAAGTAAAAAAAAAAAAAAAAGCTTGTAAATTTCACAGTAAACAGGCCTACAGGTTCAAATTGATGAGCTTTCCTCTGGCGATGGAAGTAATGAGGCCTTGAAAGTTAATGCCAACATTTTATGCAGAACTGCATGAAGGCAGTGTTGGTAAAAAGTCTGTTACGCTTTTATTTTACACTCTCTTACATGCACACTATTATTAGAACAGCAGTATTTTTCAGCAGTCGTGCTGTATGTTGATAACAGAACGATGAGAAAACGACACGCAACAAAGGAAGATGCACACATTGGTGGAACGTCCCAAACAGTATTTCGTTTTTGATTACAGAAAGACTGTTGCAAGATTACTAAGTTTCATTTTATTGTTCAAGATTTGGAATCCTATGTTTTTATTGTAAATGAAGTCATCATTGTTTATTGGATCCATGCTTTGATTTGATTTGATTCTGATGAAGTGTTTCAGCGATCGCTTTTACAGGTGACCGATTTATGTCACTGAGTTAAGATACCAAACTGGGATTCTGGGATGGGCTGGAACCCATCCCAGAATACCAAGGACCGACTCATTGGTTGCAGGCCTTGGTGATTCAAACTTCTCTCTAAACTCTATCCTCTCACTCGCCTGCCACTTTTATCATGAAAGAGATTTACAAATTGTTCTTAGGCCAAAAACTGGAGACACGCCACATTTTTTTCACACCAACTCTCCATGAACCCATCAGCTTCTGTCACTGGGTGTGGGTTTTAATGCAATTCAGAGCCAGATTAAAAACTTCCTTAGCAGGGTACTCTGGCAGATGAATAATTAAGAAACATACTGTACAACTGCAACATTAATGATTTGATTTGGTTTGTGGAACTTTTTTTGTGCACTCATTTCCTCTAACCACACTATCTGCAGTCTAATAAAGCCAAACATGCCAAACACATAATTGAAAACCAAGCTCTTTTGATATTTTCCACTATTAAAGTAACAAATTTAGAGAATTGTGCATCCTCTGAATGTTTTCATTCAGAGCATCTTTTTACCACATGAAAGAAGGTGTTTGTGTGCGGAGAAAAAGAGGACCAAAAAGATATTTGTGCAACGTAAAAGCCTGTTGTTGGAAAGGTCACTCCTTTGTGTTTTCTTTTTCTCCATATGCAGGCAAAGCAACTGCGCTGAGACCAGCATGTCTATTCCCCAAACAGATGTGAGCGCTTTAACCCCAATCAGTAATTTCCTGCAAAAACCAGCAGCTTAAATAGTAGCCCTACTGAGTCGGCATTGTTACGGGGTTTTTTAAAGACATTCATTAAAAATGGTCTAATTGTTTGAGGAAATGTTTTGGTTTATGTTGAACAAAAAAGGAATTTTAAAGGAGATAATGGCTCCGTCGTTAATGGCATTTTTTCTTTCTTCCAAAATTTCATCAGTGTTGCTTTACTTGTCTGTTACGAGTAGAGTGGCATAATTTGGGTTTATTTTATGAATACACACACACATGCGCGCGCACACACACACAGTTGGAAGAAGAGAGTGATAATAGAATCATTGATGAATGAGCTGAATGCAGTTAGGGAAGCATGAAAGAGAGGGAAGGGGCGTGTTGAGATTAACGTAGCACAAAGCAAATTGGGTTTGCCATTATTACACAATTCAGACTGCAGAAAGCCCCTAACCATGAGAGACAAATGAGGCCTGAGATTCATAAAAGCTCCATTAACGGGAGCAAAGGGAGTGAGGGCAGGCCATCAATGGGTCCGTTTAATACCAAACATTTATAGATCTGTGTCTATGGCCCGTGGCATGTAATGACTACACTGCAGGGCTCATGCTTTCTAGGAACATCCAGACCGCAGAATTAGGATCAAAACAGATTTCTTAAAAGCTTTCTGCTTTAAAACCAGCTCACTTAGTCTTGATATATAGTCTTGAGTACGATTCTCGAGAACACAGGACATTTCTATCCATTAACATCTCTCTTTTTAGCATGTTTTATTTAACTCTTTTAATTAAGCAAATTCTCGATCTTCATCAGCCTGTGGTTGTGTTTTATAAATTCCATCATTCTCACAAATCTCCGGCTTTTATTTTCTCTCTTGCACACTCGGTTGTAGGCATTAGCAGGTGCGTCTTGAGATCAATGGAGTTGTCAAAGACTCCATAAAGCCATCACCATAACCATAACACAGCCGCTATCATACTCTGCTTAACTGACTTGAGAACACATCATCGCCCATTCAGGCTAATGTGCTAATACGTCTTAGTGCTAATGTCAACGCGACGGTGGGACTCAATGGATGAGGCCCCCAGCGCAAACCAGATTATCCGGCCGTCTGACTGTCTCTCAAATGGCCAGAGTAGGGGAAATAGAGTGTCTCATTATCATCATCTGCAGACGGCTCTCCGCTAATCTGGAAAAAAAAAACGACGCCATCAGAGGCTCTGAATATTTGCTTAGTGTGCAGGGGCACCGAGGGCTGTTTGCTACTTGCACAGATTGGCAGGCGTAAGTCCTGCGCACTCATCACAAGTAGTGTCAGTGCTCAACACAAGGGCATCCGTCAGCGGTATATGGATACAGATGGTGGGTCAAGTTTCAAACTGAGTGAGGAGGGAGAGGGAGCAATGAGCCGATTGGGGGATAGAGGGTTTCTGGGATTGTTTATTGCCGAGCTGTAATTGGATAAACCTGGTGTCTAACCTCTTTAGGCCTGTCACATTGCTTCATCCTCACGAGGCCAATCTCAGTTGCCCTGATTGAGTTTACGCTCAATTGAAACTTATCAGTTTTGGGGGGGTTTTTCACCGTGTTAAGAGATCCTGAACAGAGAGGTGTTTAACTGTGATGCATGTAATCCGAGTTCTTTTGTTACTGCAGACTTACTGCAAACAAATGTTTATATTGATTTGAACAATTGAACAGATTGGAAATATACGACTATATGTGACGTTGTTTGTCAGTGGGGTTTAATTTACATTTTGACTTTGACATTCCTTGGGGCAGAAAACTAACATGAAATTGCCCCAGGGAGGTCTCTGAATTAGTAATAAACTGCCAGCTAGTACATTGTCATATGTTTGCCATGAGCAAACATATGTGAGGGTCTATTGCCCGACGCATATGTGTGACGCCTTCAGGCAACTGTTGTTCTGAATTGGTGCTATATACAAAAGAACTGAACTTTATCATGACGAGGAGTGCAATTATCAACCTCTCGCTCCTATATGCTTCTTTATTACTGTAAAGCCCATTTAAATGATGTAAAGTCATAATTTTAATTAAGCAAATTCAAAGCAAGTTGATTCAAAGAACATTAAACTACAGCTTTAAACATGAAAATTGGCTTTTACTTACATTTAGATTGTTTTGGTGTGACTTTTTGGAAATGTCCTGTGTAGACAAGTCGCCTTATAATACAGCTAGATGGCACTCATCTTGATGATGCCAGATATTTTACTCAAAAGCATACCCATAAACCTCTCTCTGAACACTTTTCCATGGGAACACTTTTATTCTACCTAACTAAATCCAACAAATATATCTCTGTGCAGAGGGAAGCATTTATAACCTTGATGAGACAGAATAAACTGCTCATTTTTGTGAGTTTTTCCACGTGTGCTTTTTGGCACTTTGAGCACAACAAGGCAGTCAGCCTTTTGTTGCAGTATACTGAAAGCGAGGGCAAACACCTTTATAGATACCTCCCAAACTGGATGACTCTCACCAACTCACTCAGGTGGATAAGTATCCCTGCAGTCCAGGGGAGTACTGGGTTGAACTGTCCCTCTTAAATAAACACAGCGTCCAAGCAATGGTCTTGATAGCCTTGATTGTCTTACCTGTAACTGAAGAGAATCCAAAACCAGCTATTTGTGCTAAACTCAGAATGAACATGACAGTTACCTGTAAAATACTGTAGTACCTCTGAAGTAGTACCTAGCTTTGCTTTTGTGTAGATGTAGCTGCTAAAACTGGGGAGGGGAGTGAGTGGGTCAGCGCTCAGGGCACAGAGACTAAATCGGCCTTGAACACACCATTTATTTCCATGGAAAAAAGACACAACCAGAATTACAAATACAGTTTAAAATCCCCCTATACAATAAAAAAGCATTCTCAATACGCTAAACACCCTGCCGGCAGAAATAACTATTAGGCCCACTGTGGACATAGGCTGACTAGAAATATTGGACCTTGAGTTTGGTTCTTAGTGTTTTAACAATTCAGCTGTCCTGAAGATCCCACCTCGAAAGCAGTCTTCATTCTTGGCTTTCTCTAGTACACACACATACACCCTCTCATGTAGTCAGTTTCTTTCAGGTCTGTCCATTCACCTCTCCTCTCATGCTGATTCGTGCCCCTCTACCTTCCTCTCTTCATGACTTACTTTCCAGAATGAAGGTGCTCTTTACATTTGAAAGACCAATTTCTTCTACTGGATTAATTCATCAAAGTTGCCTTGGAGCTCAGTGACCACTAGAGCAGGAGCTGAGGAAGTAGACATGAATGTAGAGAGAGCATGAAAGGCCCGTATCACAAGCTTTCTACTTTTCTATGGACATTTTACTCAGAGCCATAATTTTTTCTTTCTGTAATCCAAAGAGTCTGCCCGTGATATGTTTAAACCATTTGAGCTAGTTATATTTATTTATTTTCTTCATGGCCAGGCGTCGTTTTACTCATCCCACTAAGTAAGTTACAGTTTACAAGTGTAAAGAGCAACACAAAGTTTTTAGTGGGCAAATCTTTCCAACAAAAAGGTGGGAAAAGGAAAGAATGAAAACAAGACACACACAAACTTCCTTGAAATTTCCAGAACATGGACATGTTCCACGAAGGAGGCACCATTTCCTGGACATTTTCTGAGCTTTTCATTTGATCCATTATGCTGTAAAGGGAACCTGTTGGCTTCTCTCCTGTTTTTATGCAAAGGGCAAACATTTTCAGCAGTACTGTGGGTGCAGTGCAGTCAGCACCACCGTTTCTGTCAACAGCTGTCAAAGGCAGTTTATTGCATGTGGTTGGAAGTTTTGATTGGTTAGATTTGTACAAAGCAATGTCGGATGAGGCAATGATAAACTCCTAAAGAACAGTTTATCCCCTTTGATTTAACCACAGTTTGTTTTTGATTGGGTTGAACAGCTACGAATGTCATTTATATGGAATAATCATCATCAGAATAGGTTCAATCATCTTATGAGATCAAAACCCAAGAACACAAAGTTCTAGCTGAATTTAAACAACAATTCAGAGTGTGGTTTGCCCTGTTTACTGTGTTATGCCAGGCTTTCCATGAGTAATTACTGACTTACAGATGTCACCATCTGTCTTGCACCCATAAACCCTGAGTTTTAAAATGCTTCAATCTCATGTGTAATACGGTATTACGCACTAATTGATCCTAAACATTGACTTAAACCAAACTTTGTGCTTTAGGGAGAATAGCAGTAGTGGTTATCCTAGATTAGTGGCTGGGAAAAGGCATCTGAAATGACTGGAGGAAGCATGTCAAACTACTCCTGGAAAAAAATTTCCTCTATAAAAAAAAGAATGCTATTCCAAACAGTCACAGTTTGGAGTAGCACACAGTTCCAATATGCACACAGTCTCCTTTATGCAGAGCAATACAGGATGCAGAGTGATGCTCCACTTTTACCATAGGTTAAAGTCCACATTAGGGGGTTGGAGAGATGGCAGGGGAGTGTTTCAGCTGAGAGGTCATTTCAGACCCGTTAGGATGGCCTTATTAAGTGCCTGGATTCAAATAGGAAACCTGAGGCAGAGATGAGGTGCAAACCAACCAGGTGTTTATTCACCAACATTAGCAAACATCAAAACATACACAAAATAAAAACAGCCCAATGGTGGGACGTGGTTCCAAATACAGGCTCTGATGGTAACTGACAGCCTTTTAAAGACTGTTGCTAACTGACCCTCAAACCATACCATTACCTAAGGTTACATGTTAAACTAAACTAATAAAGTAAAGACACATCTCATGTAATAATCTTCATTACTATCAAATCACTACTGCAGAAATAAAAGCAACTTTTAAATGAAACATTTCCCACTTAGCCTATCACTTACAATCTACAATAAAACTAATATGGTTATTCAGTCCCGTCTTCAATCACTTGATGTGACCTGGAACCTTTAAAAGGCACTCAGGAAGCCTGGGAACCCTTTTAGCTGGCACACCCCTGGGTGAAAAAAAACAGTTAAGACACAACCTTGCCATAAAAATATTCACAATATAAATTGACTTTCCTATCAATTAAGATACACATCAGATGAATGTTAAAGTAATATTTCCATCGTCTTAACCAGACTTGCCATACTAATTGAAATTTCTGTACTTCGACAGTCATTAATAACTACCAGCTTTCTGTTTTACCTGCTGTGTATATTCATTGTAATTTTGTTGTTCTTTGTAAACATATTTTAGTATTTTGTAGTGCTGTAAAAATCAGGTTAGGGTAGCTTAACAGATGTTTAATTTGATTAAACAAACATTATGCAGGAGCAGGTAATGGATGATAGATATTGTTTTGTAAATAACTGGACATGAATAACTTGAGCTTAATATATAATATTTTACCACAGTGTTCTTCTGTTATTATCACATTATTATCAGTTTGACCTTCAGATCAATCTATTGACTTTGAAGAACAGGTCAGAGGGCAAATATTGACATTTAATACATGATATTTTAAATCTTTATCTTTTCAACATGTTGAAAAACACTTGCAAGAATCATTGTTTCTAAATTATAAGACTTGTTGTCCATTTTAACCAATAAATCATTAAGTTGACCATAAGGAAATTGGTGGATATAAGTCAGATTGTAATGGATTGTTAATGTGAGCCTGCTCAACGCTCCTACAAAGTTTGATTAGAATTCATTGAAAACATTTGAGCTGTCGTGTTTACGGACAGAATGGTGACATACACACATGCGAACACGACCAACCACCTAAACGCCTTTGTGGAACTAATTATGAAAAGCTGAAGGTAAAAATAAATACAATAGGAAATTTAACAATTTAACAGATAAAAGAGTCCTTATTAAAAAAAATAATCACATCCCTTAGTGACCAAACGAGCCTTTGGAACCACTAACAATCCTATGCCGGGAGATCTCAGGCTACAGTCAGGCTCTTTACTTGGTTAGGTTCAAGCAATCAAAATATACTTGGTGACTTTGAGGAAAACACTCAGGTCTGGGTTAAATTATCCCCAGTGACAACATTACCCCTCCACTTTGAAAAAGTGATGCTTACCCAGTGCGGTCAAATGTGACACCGGGGGGTCGTTTAGAAGCGTGGATATGTTACGAATCGAGAGAGGCAGACCTGTCTCACCATTGTGTCATGGCACAGACTTCAAAGGATGCATATCTGTGAGATGTCACCGGCTTCACAAACCAGCAGTATCTGACATCCTGGGATTAAGAACCGGCTGTATATTTCATAAAAAAATAAGTCCAACTAAGAGCTATAACATATCTTTCCCCATTCTAATAAAAAGCGGGGATCTCTTTTTGACTGTAATGTGCGATCCAGGGAATTCATAGTACTCCGAAAGGATTTATTAGCAGGTGCAGCAGACTGGGTCGATACAGGAAGTAGTTGAGTGGTTTTCTCGCATACAAAGCCGTACACCTTCAGTGAATTGCATTGCTTTTATTACCAGCTGTAATTATTTTTTTCAAGCTTTGTTGTGTAAATGTTTGAATTACTTCATAATCAATCTTTTTTTGACTGACAATACAAATGAGTTAGCAATTTTAAGCTGTTCCAAAGTGATAAGAGAGCAGCAATAATGATAACCATTTCCTAAAAGCGACTATAAAGCCCTGCTCATATAACCAACTTAGGCACCACAGAGGATTCAAGATGTTACATTGGCCGTCATGTCTCGGTTGAAAACTACCCACACACTATAATTCAATCAGTATTTTATTTTCCAATTTCCCCTTGCTCTTATTGCTTGGATGACCATGTTAACTTGCTCGCCTTCGTCTCCTGTGCAGATTAAGGTGTAATTGGTTTTTTTCAAGAGGCCATTGGGTTGAGCTGAATCAGAAGGCCCTGGTTTGGCTTTCCACATCTCCCCGACCTGGGATACCTCAGAGTTACTGCTTCCATCTTCCAGCACCAGCGTATATTCTCTCTCTCTTAACCTCGGGTTGTGGATCCACTGGTTTAGTCTGTTAGCCTGGGTTGCTTTTCATTTCCAAGGGTTTGAGTCGGTCCCCAGATGACAGCTCAGCCAGTATATTTCCTCGGCCACTTGCCAGATTTAAAATCAAATTAGCTGAGCGGCTGAATGAAAGCCCTTTAAAGCTCCCTATACACACGACCACACAAATAGAGAGAGCAGGGAAAATGCTTGTTTATGCATCCAAACCTTAGCTTTAAGTGCCTGGCACATGCTGCTGGTTCCCTTGTAGTAAAAGAAAACCGTATATGTTATACAAGATAAACATATTATGAACAATATGGATATTACTCTTGTGCTATTTTCATAAACAAGCTCTAATAGTTCTTGCTGTTGCAGAATGCCCATCAATTCAAGACTACAGACTAAAATGTGCTTGTTGTTCCCTTTCAATTAACTTAAAGACATAATTGGAAAAGGCTAAGTAGCTGTCGTCTGTCTTCTGCGTGGGCTGGAAAGCAGAAGTTCAGTCGGTGGCTTTTAAGACGTGTGTGCGCTCTCCGGTTGCTATAGTGTGATTTGCAGCAGCACACGACTGTCAAAAGCAATGAATCACATTACTTAAGTCAGTCATTAAAGACTTGCTATTCCTGTTACACAAAGCACTCACATCAGCGGCTCCCCGCGACACCAAAGTAAGCTTTTAAAGCTCTCACCTGTGACATCCCTGTGTTGTTGTTTTTTTTTTTGTTCTGGCAAAATCTTTGATGGTTAGCACTTATTGCTGTGTGTATGTGTGTGTAAGTGAGTGTGTTTTGAAATCACTTGTCAATCAAACAATGTGGGCAGCACAATGATGTCTTTGTCCTTGGATTCCCTTTATAAGACCGAACTGTAGGGAAACCATAAATGTAAACCATTTCTGTGTAGTGAAGGGACGGCTTCAGGATCACTTTAGAGGGAAACAAAACTGTTTGCAAACAGAAACCAGAACGTCAAGGCTTTTAAAGATCATTTATAGAAACCCGCGATAAAACAATCCTTGACTTCATGTCGTTTCTTACGGTCCCACCCATTCAGATCTGTGGCTTATTATTATCTCGCTTGAAAGACAGACCTTCGCTGCAGAGAATGGTTCTGTGCCGCGATTAATGCTGTATTCCAATGAAAGAGGGAGGTCGCTGGACTGCACTTTCTGATTTCTCTTGGAAAGTAGGAGAAGTTCCACCAGTCCAAACCTGTGCTCTGTACTGATGTTGGACATTTGTGGCTCTCTAAATACACCACACACAGAGTGACCAGGCTCTATCTATGACTGTGCTGCCGTGGTTTTGATAAGGAAGTTTTCACATCCACCTGGTGACTGAGGGAATCAGTGCTCCTCTAAACTTAATGTTAAAGTTCAAGAGTTTTTGACCTACTGTATTTGGAACATGCAGTCTAGTATTCAGTAATGTGGAAATTCCACCACCCACACTGACAGTGAACTTTGCACCATAAGTAGCAACAATATGTGCATATTTATAGCTCAGACAGCACCACTAGTCAATGGAAAATGCCTTACCTCCATTTGCAGGAGTTTTTATCTATGTATGGTTCTCTGAAGCTGGTGAAAGACAGACATAATATTGATTAAGCGAGACACAGCATGAAGAAGAGGAGCTTAGGTGAGGGAGGGTTGCAAAGTGGCTTGCAAACATGCCACAAATGAAGGCATGGTAGAGCAATGTTTATGAGCTAAGTCATCAGCTAACAGTGAGGTCAGGAGCTTGCCTGAACTAATGTTATGACTTTTTCATTCATGTCATTATGTTGTGTTTTTTGTGGGGTAAACATAAATAAAATCATGGTAATTTTAAGTATGTCTTGTGTTAAAAACCTTTTATTTACCCCCTGTCATGCTTGGCCCTCTGGTTTGGTTCTGCTTCAGCGAAAACATGACAAAGATTAACAGAAGTCTGTGAGTTCTTTGTGCTGTCCATCACATATTCAACACAACTGAGGCAGACATCACAACGCAGTTAAAAATTAAGGAACCAAATGTGTTGTTTTTGCAGTTTGCCACCGAACAGCTTTCTCGGTGTCACACTAAAGACTGCTCTGCCCAATGTCATTGCAGACAGCAGTGATCTAAGCATTGTGGTCAGTTTTACATGTAATACCACAAGGTGACTAATAAGGAGGAAACAGACTGACGCAAGAGGACCCAATATCTTGCCCCCATGCTGCTTTATTCACATGCCCACTCTGCCACGTCTTTCTACACCCACTCCCTGCTGTAATGAGGTTCCCCGGAGTGCTGGGAAAAATCTACCCTCTTCCTTTAGCCACCCGTGGTGTGTGTTCATGTAGTGTGTGCTCATTTGTTCATTGATGTAACACCCTGCTAGATTTATGGTGAATTTTAATGGAACAGCTTTTTACAATATATACAACAACACATACTAAATGCTGCTATTATCTAAAATGTCGGCTTTTCGGTTTGAATGTGAGAAGAGAACAAAGAGGCCACAGATTTGCAGCACTGTATGCACAGTGCAATGTTAGACAAAATGTGTAAGGCACAGTGCTTCATATAGGACATTTATAAAGCTCAGCAATAACTGATGTGATCACGCGTACATAAAACACGCCTGTAACAACACCCCTTTTAATACCAAATGTTCTGACTGCTGGAGAGGAAGACCTGTTTTTACCAACACAAGCTGAGTTTTGGTGTAAAAAAATGGGACTGTCAGTACTAACATCAGCAACAGGTGAGAACTGTTGTCCATGCATTTCTGGACGTTAATCTGTGAAGGTACAAAATATACAGACAGCATTAAACCACAAGTCTACAAACGGATTTACAAAAGCACCTTATTGACCCAATTTCACTATATTGTTTATGCCATTTCAATTGAATGTTAGCAAGACACAGTTTAGTCGTGTTTGTGGCAACATTACAGATGCTGGTTTGTATTGCACGCCGAGAACAACCTGATGATGTTTTGCCTTGTCCCTCTCATAGTACTTTTACTTGACTTTCTTATGTAATGTAGATGATTACATCTTCACTCTTTGCAGTTTAATTTGGAAAAAATACTATTTTCAAATACAGTATTTCTCAAAGTGGAAACTGCCTCTTGAACTTCCATTATAAAAGGCATGACCTCTTAGCTTACTTTTAAATACACAGTCAAGCTGATAATTAACATAATGAGCTGGGAAATTGCATAACGAGCTGTTTCTAGCATTATGTAACTTTTCAAACCAATTTATTTTTTTTGTCTTTTTGGGGAATCAGGAGAAAAAGCAAAAAGCTCAACCTCTCAGCCCCACCTTCACATTTTAAATTACATAATAATAATAATAATAATAATAATAATAACTTTATTTATAAAGCGCTTTCAAACAAAGTGCTGTACAACTACTTAAAACTAAAAAGATAAAAAAAATAATAATAAAAGCAATACATAGCAATACAGGTAAAAGACACAATACAAGTTAAAAACATTAAAAATTTAAAAACTAAAAGCCATAGAATTAAGACTTGTAAGATAAGGTGAACAAATGTGTCTTCAGCTTAGTTTTAAAAACCTCCACAGAGCATGCCTGCCTAACATCTTGAGGGATAAGTTTAATATTGTTCAGATATTAATAAATGGGGTTGTATTATGGGCCCTCTTAGCGTCCATCTATTTTTGTCCCCTCCCCTATCCAATTCAGAGTGCAGGAGCTCATCCCAGCCATCATGGGAGAGGAGGGTGCACCATGGACAGGTTGCCAGTCTGTCTGGTAACACGTTGAGACAGACAACCATTCACACTCACATTTACACTTACAGCCAATTTAGAATCACCAATTAACCTAATGTGCTTGCTGTCAGACTGTGGGAGGAAGCGAGAGACCCCACACAGGCAGAACATGCAAAAATCACACAGAAAGGCCACGGCCTGAATTTGAACCCTTTCTCATTCTTGCTGTGAGGCAACTGCGCGAACCACCACACCACTATGTCCCCCTTGATTTCATATCATTTTGCTAATTCAGGACCTTCCAAATGCAAAGTGAGTGTAAATGACAGTGTCACTTCAAATATCGTTCATTTTTGTTCATTGCAGTGTAAAGCTAGTAATCATGATGACACTTATAGAAATCCAAATTTAGACTGAAAATTTCATCAAAATATAATAGAAGAACTGTTGAGCCATTACAGTATTTTAGTTTAATTGTACCCAAAAAAAGGGACTTAACCTTAAATGTGATTTTTCTTTCGTTCTTTTTTTTTTCTTCGACGGACTGATCTTTTGTCCCTTTCTAAATGTCATCGGGGCCCAACTACAGCAACAGCCCACACAAAAGAATCATTGAGGCCCATTACATTACACGGAGATAGACTGTGTGGGAATGTCAAGGACTCTTGCATAGCCATTACTGTTAAAAAATAATTGATTGCATTAACCTGCCCTTTCACCATTTTACAAGTCCGATCCATATTCCTAAGTGGCCGTGTAGTGTAGGGTTTTAACCTGAGAGGAAACAACGTAATGATTTTGTCAGGCCAGTATCGAATGGCTCAGTGGTGTTGATGTTACTCATGGTGTGCAGCTTTTCAAGCATCCACACCACAACCAAAATGTCAGTGTGTCATTTTCCATTGAGAGGAACCTACATATTCACGCTCTGGGTATTTTTTCCCCCCTTTCTTTTTTGTGTGGCCGATTGGTTCGGGTAAAGCCTTTTATAAGGAGATTTATTCCACTTTTGAAGTAATGCTGCCAGCAGGGGTTTGTACGGCAATAATCTATATGTTTACATTTAATGAGTTCGGGGGCTAGAAAAAACCAACATGGTTTACAATTTTCCTTGGCAGAATGGAAAAGTAGCAGTTTCACCATGAAAATCGTGCACTCTTCCTCACATTTAACATCTCAACAATTAGTGTGTACTGTTGTCTAAGAGCTAAAGCAACCACGTGTGCAATATTAGACTTCACTGGTATCTGCATTGATATTGAGCCTTGAGCCATTAGCTATAGTTGTCATTTTGTTTTTGTTCTCGACTTCGTACCTTTTCATCATGTACACAATTCTTTCCGGTTGACTTGAGAGGCAACACAGTGAAAAGTGCAGCGTTTGATGTTCTACAAACGGCATTAAATTAATCAATTTGATAACTCCCAACTGCCGGGCTCAGTCTCTTCCTGAGTGTCGCTTCTCTCTTTCCTCTTTCAAGGCAGTGCTGAGGGAGAAATATAGATTTGATAAGGCCGCTTGCTCCCGCTCTCCACGTCCATGCAGAGAAAATACATTTCCCCCTGGACAGAGCCAAGTCTCATCCTTCCTCTCTGGAAAGATTACAGAGCAGGCATGGACAGAGAATGACACAATCTGCCTCGCTATCCCCTCCGCATCAGCAGGAGACTGTTCCTGCACTACCGTCCATAGGTTATGATGACAACCCTCCCAAATGGCACAATCCATAATGCCTGGAGCTGCACCTGTCTGCCATCTTATATAATTCATTATTATATACTTATGGTTTCTTGTAAGGCTTACAAAGTGCAACTCTGATTCATTGCAAAGGGAATAGAAACACTCTAAGCCAGCTTTATTATGGAGAGTACAGTTCTCCACCACAGCCCCGAAGATAGATGCTTTGTTATGCCGGTGCTTTATTAGCACTACTAAATCACTTGATAGCGATGTGGCTGAAACAGAGATAATTATTGACGTTGTATCTTGCCGTTTAATGGCGTGGCACCAACACGTAGCTCAATGAGTCGCAAAGGACCCTCGCTTTTTTATTCCTTCCTGCTTTTCGCACGTTTTCCTCTTCCATTAGATTTTGCAGAACCTTCTCCTCATGTGTTTTTCTTTTATCTTGTACTTTTGCATGATTCCTTTTATCTATTTTTGCTCAGTCCCTCTTTGTCTTTTCTTATCCCTCGCCTTAGTCTCATTACATAGTTTAGAGAACATTTTTCCTGCCTTGCATTGCTACATTGCATAGCCACATTTAAGCCATTAGTCTTAAAATGTTTTTGTGTCAGTGCACGGCCTGTTGTTGTTCCCCCCCCACGATCTCCTCCTCCTCCTCTGCTTTTTCTAAGGCTGATGTGTCTTTCATTACCGGGGTCTGACAGCACTGAGCCGAGTGGACGTCTGTTTGTCACCCTCTAATGGGGCTTGGCAGCCTACAAGGTGTGCACAACACCTCAGAGAGAGTGCCCTTCTCCTTCTGTCTTCCTCAGTGGAGGAAAAGACCAATAATACTGCCTTGCGCATTCAGTCCACTGTTCAATTTCACTTCACGTCCGCGTCAGTGCTGTGAATTGGATCAGGCACCTATGGACAAATTCCACGTCCAGTTGACTTGATGGGAATTGACCAAACCTTGCCAGGATCTCACGCTGTGCAGGCTTTGATCCTGCTCCAGCTGTCAATTGCAATATACAGTTTAGAAGTAAGGCTATCTAATCCATTGTGAGTAAATCCTGCTTTTGGGTGTCAGCCTATCGACCTGCCCTCAGCTGTACTGTTGCTTATGGATCTATCTCTCCTGAGCAAATGTTTTCATTTGATGGATTCCCAGACAGACTTATATTAAAGCCATGGACCACCATTTGAGAAGATTTCATTGGATCAAAATAGAAAAACTTGGTTTGACTTGTTGTATTGTCGCCTTATAATGTTCCTTGTGGAGCCCTTCACTTTAAGAACCTGTCCAACAAAAGTCCCATTTTGTTAAGATTGACTCAAGAGCTACACCCGAATCTATTTGCTGTTTTGGCTTACTTGCTTGATTACTACACCAGTGTGTAAAACTTTGAAAATATTCACATTATTTAAACCAAACAGGTAAAAAGATCTGAAAGCACATATAACTACATTAAAGCCAAATATGATTTTTCTACTTCATAAGGAAATTTAGAGATAATCTGATTTTTGTTAAGGAACTGTTTGGATGTCCCAGTGCCCTCAAATTTTTGTAAATCTTCACTACAAAGGCACTAGCTTTGCCCTTTACATGGAAAGCACAACTGTTTGATCACATGCACACAAAAGTGTATCTTGGCCTAATTTACCTTAAAGTTACAGCTTTTCATCATTAGATGTGAGCAGATTGCAGTCAGTTGAGTTGTGTTTTTACACTTGCCTGTTCCGCTCAATAATCCCAGCTATACTGGTTGCTATTGGTCAAACATCTAAGGAGCTCAGCAAGAAAAGCAACTGGGCTTCTTTAAGTTTCTTTAAAACATTTTACCTCTCATTCGAGAAGCTTATTTCGCTCTAAGACCAAATGGTGGAGGGTCCCAGGTATTTAAGCCCTAGTAGGAGCTGTCCCTTAAAAGGGTCGTTGACCCACTATTGATAATGTGCCTCATCACATTAGCCAAGGTGTGAAAAAGGGTGTGGAAAACATAAACCGCGTACACTGTGCAAGAATAAACATGAAATTTAAAGTAGTCCAGTCGCATTTCTTTCCAAGCTTCTTAGACTACTATGACCTGGATGACTGACATAGTTTTAATCAGCAGAGAGAGATCAAATATATTCACCCGGTATCCTGGCAAAACGTGTAATAGGCAAGGCAATCTTCCGTGTCCATTTCACACATGCAGAAGATGCAGTAACAATCCAATGTGAAAATAATCACAGAAAAGTGTTTAAATGGATGTAAATACAAATTAGCCACCTAGCTTAACCGTTCCTTGCGATTAAAAAACCTGGAATGTACTTCATACCTTTCTTGGTCACTACTGACGTCTTGCCTTTTAATATATGATCTCCCCCTGCTGGTACTGGGACTTCTGCATGCATGTCCATTTCATGCTTTGGAGTGGCTGTGATATGGTTAAAACCTTTTAGACTGTAGCTCATGACGGCCACAGCTGGCATGTTTCTACTACTGCTTGGACAGAAAATCTAACTTCTGACCAACAACAGTAATACTGAGGTAAGTTGTTGATCATATGTTGAACTGTCAGTAGCCCTCTGCTAGCTGCTGTTAGTTTCCCTAATACAGCTAACAATAACAGCTATCTTGAAATAACTTTGTTGTATTCTGAGGCTTAGCAAATAAACTCTCATACAATGTAAGAATGAAATCAACTGTTTATCAAAGGGAAAGTGTGATATTTAGGACTCAAGCCTAACTTTAGCTAGCTTAATGTTAGATTATAATCAGCTGATGGAAGGGTTGCGTGTCTAATCTACTGACCAAAAGTAATTGCGAAAATATTGTGAATAAATGGGCATATTTGTGAATGCTTTAGTGTGTTAGAGCTCTGACTTCAGTTCAGGAAATGAGGGTTGAGGTGACATTTTATTAACATCCGAGTGACACTGCCTCTTTCATTTGTGTTCCTGCTTCTTTGGTGAACAGGACCCCTTCACAGATGACAAAACATAGACTTAAGTCCAAAGGTGTCGAAACAATAGCAGGCGAAGGCCTACATTTTCTCCTTCCC
>NW_005187563.1:897069-898685 GCF_000239375.1 Pundamilia nyererei
GATAGTCGGAGCGGAGCGGTCAGGAAGGCGTCTGGACGTGGCCGCGCCATCTTGTAATGGAAATGTATCAGTTTATTGGAAGATGTAATTACACATTAGGTGGAATGCACCCACCTAAGACACAGTCCTGCCAAAAGGATATTAGATTTGGAAGGTTACTACAAATTACTGTTTCGTAGGAAAAAGGCTTTTTTTTTTTCTTGAATATTAAAATTGCTCACAAGTAATTTATGGATTCATTATAAGCATCGTTTCAGGATTTTAAACCCAACGCAGGTCAAACAATAAAAAGATAGGAAAGCTTGAAGGAGTAGGAATGAAATTCAACTTAATGGAATAATGGTGATAGAGAAGGAAAATCGGAGACAAAGCAAGGCAGATGAAAGTAAAATGATTAGAAGGCCATCAGAACATTCAAATGGCGAAGAATGGGGTGACTGAGAGAATCGATCTAAATCATCTTTTTTCTTTTCTTGTGCGGGTCCGTGCGACTGTCAGAGCGCCACAATGATTGTCCCAAAACGCACATTTAGACCAGAGCCCACATCGTCTTATTAATCCCTACCTTAAATTTGATTCCACAGAAGAAGGAGGTGATGGAAAGAACTGCGGGAAGATGGCAGAAAGGAGGAAAGAATGCAGCTGAGGGTTGAACATGATGTGGGAGTCGGAAACTTGCTTTTCTCTGCTCGGAGATGAAAGGTTAAAAAGCCTGATAGATCTTTCCATTTTAAATGCACCTCTGCGCCCGAGTGTGCAGTTCTCAGAGTGTGCATGCCGATTCATTTGTGCAGTGAGTGTTTATCTGCGTGCCAAGAGTGTTAGAATGGGGAAACGTTGGCTAATAACAAGATGTTCCTTTGAAAATCGCGGCGCATTCATCCTGGTGTGTTCTTTCAGGCGAGCAGCACAGGGCGAAATGTCAACCATTAGAAATAAACAGTCTTGTCATGACAACTCTTGACGCTGAGAACAATGCCAGAGAGAAAGTGAGAGAGGAGAAAAGAGTGATAGATGTAGCAAGATGGAAATAGAAAAGGATGGAAAGGTGTAAAAAAAAGAGGAGTGAGCAGGAAGATGAAAACACTTCCCTTTTTTTGCACATCCCTCTGCGTCAGCCTGCCAGTCCCTCCTTGAAAAGCAGCAGAATCTGTTTTTTCCCTTATTTTTTTTCCTTCTCAGTCTTATTTTCTTTTTCTCTCTAAATCTATTTTTTCTTAACTAAAACCACGGAGAAGCTTC
This sequence comes from Pundamilia nyererei, assembly GCF_000239375.1. NCBI lineage: Eukaryota > Metazoa > Chordata > Actinopteri > Cichliformes > Cichlidae > Pundamilia > Pundamilia nyererei. Next base: position 898,312 of record NW_005187563.1, read on the forward strand.
TCAGTGTCTCACTCTGCTGTTTAACAATCCACACATCATTAGCGCCAAGCCAGGTTTCCTTTATTTCTTTTGATTTGTGTCTGTGGTCTGCTCATAATGCTGTGCTGATGAGCAGAAACAGAGTTAGGCTGATTTTGATTTATTAGCATGTATGAAATAAATCCACCCTAAAAGCAGGGATTCACTAGATTTTTCTGTATGAACAGCTCAGTTTTACTTCAACTTTCTCTTAATGCTGAGCAACCGAGAAAGAGATTGCATTGTTGAAAAATGAATCCATACGCAGCAAATAACGGAACAACTCATATGACGCATAATTTTTACGGTACTATGAGGACATTTACTCCTTCGTAGCTGGAAGCCATGCATTCAAA
>NW_005187563.1:899884-901124 GCF_000239375.1 Pundamilia nyererei
AAAAAATAATACTTCTTTAACTGGCCTTTGAATTCACAAATCTTATATTCCGTTGCCTATCTGAATGCTGGATGCAGAGTTGCCATTTTGGAATGGAGTATAATATATAATGTGAAAGATGAGATTGAACTATTGTGGAGAAAAAATGAAGAGTGGAAAACTGGTCAGTTGACAGCCTGTTACACTCCTTCCTCTTACTTATGTTTTAAAATAAACTGATTTACTGGCCTTGAAATCAAATCTTAAGGATTTAAAATCAAATCTTTATTTCAAGCAGGTCCATGATGGAAAAAAAAAAGAATTGTGAAATGGCAAAAATCTCAGATCCGGACAACCATCAAATTCTTTTTGACAATTCCACTGCCCAAAGCCAGCGTGTTCTCCAAATTTCCTGGCAGAATAGCTATCTAACATAATGCTTTGAACCATCAGACATTATGTTCTTGGCATACAAAGTGATACTGATGGGTCACTGGAATCTGTTTACTGACAAAAATATACATGATGCAGAAATATGTGGCTGAAGACTTGAAACAGGAAGAAAAAAAGCTTGAAGTTGAAATTGCTATTGTGCTACAGTTAATATATTCATATTGGCTGCTACATGTCCTGCTTTCTGTCTTCTGTATGAATCTAATATTGTTCGGCTGTGCCACTGAATCCCAGTTACAGGGTGAGGACGATCAGAATCTGTAATATAATTGAGAAACAAAGCTGTGGAACCATACTGTACCATCATACATATGCTGAATGAGTAAACAATAAGACAAGCAAATTCTGGTAAAAACAAAAAAATACAATTATGTTAATATCGTCCCACTTTGTAGAAAAGTATGTAAGAACTGAACAATAAGCTGCAGACTGCACGTCTTATCACTAATATAATGTTAGTTTATTGAGGCCTGTAGTGGCCAATAGATGAACTGTCATTACCGGTTGCCAGTGCTTTGTGTCCACCTCACTTTAACTGGTTTTCAATTATGGTCCTTCCTTTCATCCAAGGGAGGTTTAACAAATTGCCCTCTGCTAAATGTTTTTTTAAACTCACATTAGAGTGTGTATTTGATGTACTTGATCATGTTCTGAGACTGGATTTGTGCTGTGCATTTGATAGAAACCTTCCCTGTTAACTTGTTCCTTGTAAATTCTACCATTTTGGTCCAGAGTAAAAAATGTCCATTAATAGTACACAGCAAATCCAGCATGTCCAAATTAACACTGTCGGATTTGATTTCAACAC
>NW_005187563.1:902500-903896 GCF_000239375.1 Pundamilia nyererei
GACTCTGCTTAGAGTAAAATTAACTCTACTTTTGCAAGAAGACTATTAACACCAAAACATTTAACACTTTTGAATTTGCTGTGTAGATAATTAATTGCCATAAAGCTTTGTATGTGTAACTAGGTACTTCTGATTTTTTTTCTCTATACACCACCACAGTGGATTTTGAATCAAACAGTTAAGATGTGACTGAAGTGCAGAATTTCAGCTTTTATTGCCAAATACCACAATTCATCTTCACAAATACCACTTTTAATCACTCATCCTGTTACTTCTATAAGCAGTCACATCGTCAGTAAACACTAGTGACCTAGTTCCACTTGCAGACATACTGTACATGTCCATTTTTCCAGATCCAAAATTGCAAAATTTGTGACACTGTCCAAGAATATATGGACCAAACTGCAAAGGGTGAATTGAGAAACTTTACTGACATTTCTTTCTCCTGGTATTTTTCTTTTAGCATGTTAGCAATGCCAATTAGGATGTGGTAGCATGCTTTTAGTGATTAGCAATGCTGTGTCTAAGAACAGCCTCACAGAGCCCCCTACAAAACTGCAGACTCTTAGTTGTATTTCTTTAAAATTTATGTTTCTTTTGTGCAATTATTGGAAGTAAACTTTCTGTTGGGAATAATCAGTTTAAGCAAGCTATGGATATTTTAAAGCTCTACAAATGATTATTTAAGATTTATAAATAAATTGCCACTAAATGTTATCTTGGGTTTTGCATAACCCTTTAGAATCATCATTTAGAGCTGCCAAGTGAGCTATTAAGAACACATCTGGTCACAGTTGCTCGGAATTCCTCACTACCTCAGCTATAATAAAGCAACAGTTGCAGATTTAGGCTCTCTTCCTTCTTGCTGCCCACCTACTTGTTACTGAGCTGGATCCTTATTATCGGGCAGCACCGTGCAGTGCTATAGCTAAGCGGGTTATTTTTAGTCAGACATTTGTTCTCTTACTCGTTCCTAAACCCAGGCACAGGAGTGTTACTGGTAAGGTCAGCAGCTTGGTGTGGCTTGTCGTGGTATTATGTTTTAGTCACAGTCGGCTTCCAAAACAATTTTGATGGCCGTCTTGTCTTAAAGGCTATGTTCACAATGCAGGTCTTAATGCTCAATTCCGATTTTTTGATCAAATATGATTTTTTTGTCTGGTTCACACTACAAATAAAATGTGACAGCAAACGCGCTCTAGTGTGAACGGTTCACGGCCCTCAAAGCGGCCCACATGCACAAAAGAAGACGTCTCACACACACAACGCGCTCTGTTCACGGAAGTAAAAGTGGCAGCTACAGAGCCAGTAGGTGTTGTTGCAGCAGTCTATCAATTTCTTCACAGTCAAAACCGACAGTATTTTGACAAATTAATTAGAGAAAGAAGGACACTGA
>NW_005187563.1:904947-906813 GCF_000239375.1 Pundamilia nyererei
GGGGCTGGAAAGACAGGGCTTCACTTGAGAGACGTGAAAGACATTGTTCCTGGGTCTGGTTCTGTTCGTTGGGCCTCCCTAATGGCTGATTGAACCTCCCATGGCAGGGCCCCAATGACACACGAGGGGGAATGATGGGAGAGTCTTGAGCAGTCTCCTCGGAGGTAGTGAATTGACGAGAGAGAGCAATGAGTTTGGTGTTGCGGGAACCTGGCCTGTAGGTTATAGTAAACTGAAATCTTGTGAAAAACAAGGCCCACCTAGCCTGGCGGGCATTAAGCCGCTTCGCTGACCAGATATATTCCAAATTTTTATGGTCTGTCCAAACTACAAACGGCTGGGCAGCGCCCTCCAGCCAGTGACGCCATTCCTCTAGGGCGAGCTTAATGGCTAACAGTTCCCTGTCCCCAATGTCATAATTTTGTTCAGCAGATGAGAGACGGCGAGAGTAGAAGGCACAGGGATGTTGCTGGGATAGAATGGCTGTGTCCGAGGTATCCACCTCCACGACAAACTGCAGGCCGAGGTCAGGTTGAACCTAGATGGGTGCGGAGGAGAAACGAGCCTTCAGAGGCTGAAAGCCCTTTGTGCTGACTCCTCCCAGCAGAAGGGAACCTTAGGAGATGTGAGACGAGTTAGTGGGAGAGCAAGCTTACTGTAGTCACGGATGAAACGTCTGTAGCAGCAAAACCCAGGAAACTTTGGAGTTGCTTACGGTTTGTCGGGACGGGCCAATTAATGACAGCTTGGACCTTAGCTGGGTCGGGCGTGAGATTACCCTGTTCAATGATGTAGCCCAGGAATGAAACAGTGGTCACATGAAATTCACACTTCCCACCTTTCACGAAGAGACGGTTCTCGAGAAGACGTTGCTAAACCAGCTGGACGTGGCGTTCATGTTCAGAGAGGGAGCGTGAAAAGATGAGAATGTCGTCAAGGTAGATGAACACAAAGTGGTTAAGGAAGTCTTGGAGCACGTCGTTGACAAAGGCCTGGAACACAGCTGGGGCATTGGTTAGACCAAACGGCATAACGAGGTACTCAAAATGGCCTAAGTGTGTATTAAAAGCCATCTTCCATTCGTCCCCCTCTCATATCCTAACCAGATGGTACGCATTACGCAGATCCAGCTTTGTAAAAACTGTGGCCCCTTGGAGCAGTTCATAGGCTGATGTCAGTAGTGGTAGTGGGTATTTGTTTTTGATGGTGATATTGTTGAGGCCTTGATAATCTATGCACGGCCGTAAGCTCTTGTCCTTCTTAGCAACAAAAAAGAACCCCGCCGCAACAGGGGATGATAACGGGCGAATCAGACCTGCAGCGAGCGACTCGTTAATGTACTTTTCCATGCTGTCCCGTTCAGGCTGTGAAAGACTATATAATCGGCTGGTAGGAAGTGGGGCACCTGGGAGAAGATCAATTCCGCAGTCGTGCGGCCGGTGAGGGGGAAGAGAACGTGCCCTCTTTACAAAAAACCTGCTTAAGATCGTGATAGACTGAGGGCACAGACGAGAGATCGAGTGACTCTGATGGTGGGGGGTTACTCTGAGGGTTCGCGGGTGGAGTTGTGGCTTTTAGACAAGACATATGACATTCCTCTCCCCACCCTAGAATGCTTTCCTTCCTCCAATCCAGGACTGGGTTGTGTTGACGTAACCAGGGGAACCCTAATACTAGTGGTGTGAGAGGAGCCTTAAACACAAATAACTGCAACGTCTCAGAATGGTTACCAGAGAGGGTTAATGATATTGGCTCCGTAATGTGGGTGATATCCGGGAGACGTTGCCCACTGAGGGCGGTAACTTGGAGTGAGTGTGGCAGTGGTTTAGTGTTTAGTTTTAATTCTTGAGCGAGGGACTCATCAAT
>NW_005187563.1:907428-909237 GCF_000239375.1 Pundamilia nyererei
CAATTTAATGCTTGACCGCGTAACAACTGAACGAAAAAAGCGATCTTAGCCTCCTCGGTCTCATAAGTCCTCCGTAGCTGTTTGAACTGCAATGTCACTTGTGTTAAAAAACCCGCAGTCTTGCGGAACTCACCAGACAATGGCTCCAGTACGGGCAGCGACCGCTCCAGAGGCTCCAGGACCCAGGCGCAGAGGGCTCATGAGCCGGTAACTGTGAAGTGACAGGTGGAGAAGGGGTGGGCGGGCTTACCAGCGGTATCTGTTGAGCGATGACTTGCGTTAGTGCTGCCAGCTGCTGATTAATGTGCTGTAACATTCGTTCGTGTCGATCCAAGATAGCTTCCGTGGAGATGACCGGCTGCTGGGTGGGGGCTGTATCCGCTGAGTTCATGATGTGGCTGGATCGTTATTGTCACGGTGTACAAGGTGGACTCACGCGCTGGACTCTGGAGATAGATGCACACAAGAGAATTTATTAATGAACAATGTCCAATGAGTGTATATACAGAAAGTGCGGGGCAGTGCTATCTACAAAGGTGCGAGGCAGTGAGAGGGGCAGGGCTCCGGGGGAAATCCAGGTGAACACTCTCGTCTCTCTCCAAACAATCCAAACACGAATCCACTCGAACACTCGTCACTCAGGGAACACCAGGGAAAACAGTCCAGAGGGTCTGCACACAAAGAAACGCTCGATAGATTCCAAACACACAACTACATGGAAAAACACTTGCTAGACGCTCGACTTTCACTGACGCGATTCTCACAATGATCCAGCGAAGAACAGCCGTTGCTTCCTGGCTTAAATGCCATCCACACTGATGAGGCACAGGTGTTTCCTCCTCCGAGGGCGTGAACCCATAATGAGTTCCGCCCTGGCGAGAGAGAGAGAGCGAGAGAAACAGCTGATCAGCGACCAGCTGAACCTCCAGGCCATGACATTATCACTACATATCTATATTTTTATATCTATAAAAAGAAAGCTGACACTTGTGAGACTTTATCAAAGGTGTAAGCATCACAGCAGATTCCTTTGTGTCAAAGTAACTGAGGATGAAACACAGAAAAACATGAAGGCAGTTTTCCTGATCTGGGTTTGAATGAAGTGAAGCAGAGGAAAGTTACAGAGGTTTGATTAGAGACACAGTTAAGCGGCGATCGTGGCTCAAGAGTTGGCAGTTCGCCTTGAAATCGGAAGGTTGCCGGTTTGAGCCCCTGCTCAGACAGTCTCACTCGTTGTGTCCTTGGGCAATGCACTTCACCCGTTGCCTAATGGTGGTGGTCAGAGGGCCCGGTGGCGCCAGTGTCCAGCAGCCTCGCCTCTGTCAGTGCACCCCAGGGCAGCGGTGGCTACAATGTAGTTTTCCATCACCAGTGTGTAAATGGGTGGATGACTGAATGTCGTGTAAAGCGCTTTGGGGTCCATAGGGACTAAGTAAAGCGCTATACAAATACAGGCAAAGCATTTTACAATTTTGCATAATTTTAAAAAGTTTAACTTTGTTCAGTATTAAACAGCAGAAATGAGGCTTTCTTGTCGGATGTAAGTAAAGAAAAAACAAAAACAAACACAAAAAAAAAACAGCGGCCGACACCGTAGACTGGTGAGTAATAAGTAGGGGTGGGATTTGATTATAGATTTAGAGAGAGAGAGAGCTCTACATGAAGTGTGATTTTATCGTGGAAGCAAAACAGCAAAAGTAAGAGGAAATTCATGACGATGTTTATGTGAAGCAAAATGTGAAGCATAGTTTGGATTGTCTTTGGCTGCTGGTTCAGTCAATATTGGTTTGAGAGAGATAAAACCTGCAG
>NW_005187563.1:909795-913554 GCF_000239375.1 Pundamilia nyererei
TTGGGGTGAGAGAATTCTTGTAGTTTTGTCCGAGCCAAGAGTCAACTAAAACTGCAGTACTGGAGATGTGGAAGTAAACAGTGCTTTCCAAAGTTGGTTGTTAAATGCAGGTATATTCATGTAGTCACTTTTATATTTTACAGTATAGGCTAGGCTTCTTTAGAGCTTTACTGTTATCCAGTTGCAAAGTTTATTTCATTTTTGTTTTCTTATGTGTTTTTTTTTTTCATTTTTATTTATTCATTTGCATTTTTAGGCCTCGCCTCACCTTAATGTTCCTCCAGTTTGGCAGCTCAGTGTGTATGTGAGTGTGGGTGGGTGTGTGGGTGTGTGGGTGCATGTGCTCAGTGTCTATTTTTTTTTCCTTTTTTCTTTCAGTCACATTTGGTCGTTGTGCTGATATGTATCTGGCTCAGTGCTGTGTTGATAACTGGCTTCTGTATTAACCAGGTTATTATCAGCTGTTAGCTGCTCACGCTGTGATTTCTGTTGCCTGTTTTCTTTTCTCTCTTTTTCTCATTAGACTGGAGTTTTAGGGCCAATGCGGGTAGCAGCCCACCCCGTGGTGGCAGTGTCCCTTCATAGATCCTATTATTGTAGAGCATGTTGGGTTTGTAAATGGTGTGGGGTGTTTGTGTAATATGTGGCATCAGGATCCCCCCACCACCAACCGGTCCCTGCTGCCTGTTTCCTATGGCTAATTAGGATACTACTGGCCCTACCCAGTTATTTTCCTCTGCTGCGTTGGTTGATAATGTTATTCTTTTTACATATCAATGGGCTGTTTGCTTTGTTTATGAGTACAGCCGTCATCTGTTTTTATTTGTATTTATTTTCTGTACTTGCTGCAGCCTAACAGTACCAAGCCATTGGGATTATTGAGGTTTTGCAGATGTGACCACATCTACTATTTTGGATGTGTCACAAATGATGACAAATAAAGTATAATAAACTAAAACACAGGCTTGGTTACTGGTATACGACCAACTGGCTACCATCAGTCATGAGGGGGAAATGAGTATTCCCAGACCAGTTGCGAGTGGTTGCTGGGAAAATGACTGCTAGAGTCCCAGTCATGCAGGCCTATAAATAATTCTAGTGACCTGAGTAAAGTCACAGAGGAAAGCCTTGCATATCCAAACTGGTTGGCAGAAGCCTGCATGTAACTGCTTTGTTCGCTATCAAATTGCTGCAATCGTAGTTTGAATGGAAGTGATGGACTTATCGTCTAACACTAACCAGCTACTCCCTGAGCTGTGGTGAAACTGTAATAAAGTATGATAAAAACAAGAAATGGAAACCTTTTTCCTTTAAAGGGAAAGTTTAGCTTTTGCATTATGTTGGTTGCAGCATTGAGACACAACCCTCAACAAAAGTGAACCCTCTCTAGTTCTGGTTTACAACTTTTTCAAAATTTTACTACTGCTGGGCTAGTTAATATTTGCACACAAATGTGAAAAATTACAGTCAACTGTGGTTAAATAAGAAACTTAAATAGACCATTTTGTCTACTAATAATGCTAGTATTACATCTGCTTTTTATATCCAAAGCTGAGAGGGGTAGACATGTGACAAAGGACCACGGGTTGGACAGCTCAGGCCGGGCCAGCCACTCTGTTCATTGCAAAGCAGAGTAGCTGGCCCTGTTTATTCCTCTGAGCTAAACCGGCAACCATGTTTTATTGTTTTTGATGGTGTTTTTAGAAATACATGGCACAATATTTTAAAATGTCAACTAGCCGGTAATGCCCAATGGCCCCATTGGTAGGGTTCCATCCTTTACTTTGTTACTTTGACACAGTAGCATCTGCTGTAATTTTTACACCTCTCACAAGTGTTAGCTTTATTTTGATACCAAGATAGTTTACACACGGTTTGTAGTTGCAGGGAAATCTTTCATTAATTTTGAACATGTTATATTTAAGCAGGAACCTTAAAAACACTCTTGGGGTTTAAGAAGCTAGCTACCTAGCTTACCCCTACCTTCAAACTTTGAGAGTCCCTAAGCCTTTTTCCAAACTTCTCTTTTCATGGATGCTATATTTGTTTGTAACACATGGGAGGAAAGCTACACTAATCCCTTTCTCTAGAACCAATTTGGACCATTTTTAACTTTCAGCGGTACATCTGCGTTTGTTTACTTATAAAACAATTTGAGAGGATTTTGATCTAATGGATAATTACACCAAACATATCAAGCCAGTAATTTGTTGCAGTACCAGAGTTTTGACATTTTTGGTGTTATTCATGTTTGTCGCGATTTGGATTTTTGTTTATGCCATTTCCATTTTATTTTGAAATCCCATACTTTGTTTAATCCCAGTTACATCTGCCTTTTGTTTTACTCCCCACTTTTTTTTAAACACCACTAGTGTCCAGTCATTTCTTAGTGTATATATCCCTAGCTCTAGAGTATTTAGCTGCTTGATTGTCATGGTACTATTTTTTTAGTCAAGCTTTGTATTCGCTTTTGTTGCTTTAATTCAGCCTAATTACTTGAGAGAAGCTCCTCTGGGTGTTGTTCAGCATTATGGATTTTTTTCATTCTACTGTTGCTTTGTCCTAAGATTTTATTTAAGGTTATTCTTGCATCAAATTTCAAAATTTAGTCCTGTTTCTTTGGAGTTACATTGGAGGTTGAGTAATTTGCAAAACATTGTATTCCGTTTTGTGCCAGCTTAGTTAAAAATGGTTTTGAATAATTTGGACCAGTCTTGCTGTTCATGGCATGTCTTGACGAGTTTTAGGCACACCATTTATTTCCAAGTATGATTAGGCTGGAAAATGCACCAGACCTGGAAGGCGAATTCCCCTTTCCCACTGCACAGCGCCTGGGACGTCAATCCTGATTGTTCCAAAGTGACACCCAGCACCCAGATTCTGCCATCACTTGTCGGTGCTCACAATAACACTGCCCAATCTTCCCCTCCTTCTCCCTTTCCTATCCTGTCTCTCCATTCTTTTCGTCTATTCAGCTGCCTGTCTGGAGCACTGACTGGTTCATCCTCATTTACTCCACTCATATCCCCAGACTTGACATCACCAAGCAGCCACCACTGTCTCCTCTTTCACAGGCCTCGGCTGGGGATTGTTTTTGTGATCAAGCTTGTTAAATTGTTATGGGGGGTTGTTTTGTTTTGTTTATTATTGTTAATTTTACTGGTCTGAACACCAAGCCTTATTGATGATTCATGCATGTTTGCACCATCAATTTGGACAACAATTTTATCTTGGCTTTAAAATGTTCAATTTTAAAAAGAATCCTGTAAATGTTGTCTAAAAAATCAAATTGGCTTCACATGGACATTACTCTTTCTGTAATGGCATCACTGAAAATAGGTGTATCACAGAAAACCAAGACAAAGAAAACAGTGACTGGATACAAGCCCTACCAATCCAATGGCATTTAAAACAAATCAAGTGCTTTTATCTACCTCTCATTCGCCTACAAACCGTTTTTGCCATCCAGCATTTCACCTTCTGGAGGCAATTGGATGGAACTTGTACAAGCTGAGTCACCCAGATTCAAAAGCATGTATGTTTGTGAGTGTGTCATTAGCCCAATAAAAAAAACATATTATAACCCTATTGAAAAACAGATGCTAAAAGGAGCCTAAAAAATAATATAACTGGTCTTAAAATAGAACCTTGAGGATCACCAAAAGTGGCCGAGCCATCTAATCAAGACAAGAACTTTACTTTAAGAAAAAAGGATGTCTCTAAACCACGAGGCCGAGCAATTTAAGATGCCACGCTAAT
>NW_005187563.1:915271-920541 GCF_000239375.1 Pundamilia nyererei
TGTATAGTATGAGAGAAGACAAGGTATGAAAGAGTTTCCAGGGAGATTTTAATTGGCCTGTAAGTTTTAATCTACCTGCTCTACAAGTTGTTAGTGGCAACTGTGTCTAAGTCAAATGCGTTTGCAGAATCAAGATGAAGACACGCACACACAAAACAAACCCACAGAGGCAACAACAATGACATGTTAAATATATACATATGTACTTTCATAAATAAAAACATATAGGCACATGACATGTGGGGGGATTGTACATATAAAATCTCAAAGCTGAAGATTTTTTATACCCAGTTTAGAGAAACCAAGCACTCCATCAGCAGCAGCTAGGGTTGAAAGCTCATCTTCCCTCTGAAGTAGATAAAATGGAAATATTCCAGAAATCCACTGAGGGACAAACTCCCACGTTATGCTTTTATATCCGCTCTGTCTTCTGTAAACACTTAGAAGCTTTCCTCAAAAATCACCCATCGACACACATTCACTTACTGCTGCAGCTCTCTGTCTCTACACCGCAGCGGATCTTATGGTGTCTTGCTAGCCTCGGGCTTCATGCTGCTCCTGATTGCTATGCACCCGGACTAACGGCACATCAAAAGTGGCCCCCGCACAGGGCTTGTGTGTGTTTATGCACGTGTGTATGTCTAACACAGGTCATTTTGGCTCTTTTTTCACAGATCAAAATGCTCAAGACAAATGACGAGCAACCAAATAATATCTCCCTCGCTCGCTCCGCAGGGTGTGATTTAATAAGATTGATTCTCACTACAAATGACTGAAGAGGGTTTTACATGTCTATTTTTGCATATTTACTGCCAGTGACAGCTCAGTGCTGCTTGGTTACATTTTAACGTCTGTGTTGTTTCTACACTCGTGCTTGCTTATGGTCTAATAACATTTGAGATGAATTTAAAAAAATCCATCACAGTGTTATACACCTCAAGATGAGGATGATATGTGGGTATTTGAATAATAGATTCCAACATTCATTAGGACAAAGGTTTGGCCTGGTGGTTCCTAATCTTTTTAGCTTGCAAAGCAATGCCCATTTGCGACCCCTCATCACAGGCTGAATGTGTTTATGAGCTCTAATCACTTCAACCACAGAGTGATTTTCCCTTCACAAATTGTTTCATTTAAATATTTTATAGTGGCGTGAAGAGGTAAAAGGCTCTAGTGTTTCACAAGAAAAGACAAAGCTTAGAGAAACAATGCAAACAAAATAATTATGACTTGGTTTAATAGGTCTTTTTTCCTATTTCTTGCCCTAATAATCATTACTTCAACCAAGCGCCACCTCCCATCAACTACCCCCCAACACCACCCAGTTTCCATTGCTCCTCCATTAAGATTGAACCAGCTGGTTTAGTCCAACATTCAAGTGGTTTTGGAATCTATCTGTTCTGTCTTTATTACGCCTTATTTGACAACAAATGGCTTATTCTACCATAAACCTTTTTTGGGAACCACAATTCCATATCAAGTTGATTCCACTTTAAGTTGTTTTGGAAACATGCGACTTAGTACACTTATGCTTCAGTCACACAAGGGAAAACAGTGGTTAGAGTCCGCGGTGCAGTGAACTTGTGATCTTGTTGCCTTTGAAATGGTGGCTTTGAAGATGCGAACCAGGTCTGTAGCCACTCACAGTCAGCTGCTGTCTTCAAAGTCACTTTGGTCCATGAAGACCACAATAAAACAGCAATAAGACAGAGTCAGTCTGCCATCTGTCTGGTGTCAGTTTGTAATCGTTGGAAATTACATGCAAGCTGTTTGTGATAACATGACCATTAACTGTGATAAATCAGTGAAAACTGTAAATCTTGAGCAATCTGTATTCCCAGAAATTCACATTAATTACTTGCATTCAAAGTCCAACCAGAACCTCGTAAATTTCAAACAGAAATTCAGAAATTCCTTCACAGATTGTCACGTAGTTGCTGGAAGACGGCAATTTATCTGCAAAATGACGCAGGCGCTCAGCAGTTTGACTAATACGTAGCAACAGAACCAGGTGAATGGATTCCTTATTGCAAAGAGGCACATTCTAGATGAGTTGCACTCATTTGCACAGACCCAGGACGACTGCTCTGAAATTAGATGGCAATAATTTGCAAACCTGATCGAAATCAGTCTGAGTTGGACCAAAATTGCCTGTATACAGGTTGCTTCCCTGTGTAATCGCCTTGCGGTCAAATTTGGTAACTGGCAACCACCATTCAGTTGATGACTGAGTAGATGTTGCTACTTGTCATTAGGTGAAATCAGTCACAAAGAGGGTGCTGCACTAAGAACCTCCTTGTAATTGCTTTGGTTGCTATCAGATTGCCATGGTTGGACCTGGCTATCCCCCAAACCAGAAACTGAGCTCTTTAAAATAAAAGTTTTGGCTTGCTGGGGCAAAACAGACATTTCTTTTTGTGTTATACTTTCTGAGGCTTTGCTACAATTCGTAGTTGGGTGAAATCAGTCAGGTGTCTTCCATACAAAGCAACAGTGGAAATCGGCTAGCAGTGTCGGGTATAATCTGTTTTAAGGTATTGCATTACTGATTACAGTTACAGTTAAGTTGTTGCTCACATTACAAAGGTTCATCTGATATCTGCGTGTTAGTGGGACAGAAAAAGAAATAAATCAAACAAAGTCACACGTTTCATCCTGTGCATAATCAGTGGATTTATGTTTGTGTGCAGGTGGATGAAAATTATGTAACTACTATTGTAAATGGAGTTAACAACATTACTTGACTTTTATTGCATGGAAAGACAAGAGTACAATGACGAAATGCAAGCAGCTTCCAAGACAAATGACCGCATTGTAATAATAACAAAGCTTTGTCTCTTTGCAGCCATCAGCACAGACAGTATGCTAACAAACCCACCTTGATGTTAAAGCTGAGTGCATACCCACCCCAGCTCAGCAACTAGACTCTGCACTTCAACAGGTATCTGTTTCTTTCATTAGATGATTCTACAATAGAATTGCTGCTGCGATCATTCGGATGTCTCTATGGCTTGGTTTTCAAGTCCGCATTGTGTTTATATGTAAACACTAAAAGAAAGACTGTATGTATGTCTTCTGTAGGTGTCTTGAAGGTTAACTGTTAAATATAAGATAATGTGTTTGAGGTCATTTTACAGAGTAATGCAAAAGTACTGTGAGTAAGTATAGTAAGTGATTAAGTAAGGTACTGCATTACTTGCATTAATGACCCAGGCAACTACACTGTTTATTCTTTGCAATCAATTTCACCTGGCAACTTACAACATCCACTCGCCAACTGTCCTTTCTTTCCTCAGAAACCCAACTGCGGTTGCCAGTGGGTTGCTGAGGGCCTCTGAGACTGAGGTCTTAATAAACATGTTGAGGATAGATTCTGGGAAGCACTGATTGGGCCTTTTTAAACATGTTTTGAAATCATTAAAATAGATTGCACAAATGTTGCTTGGAACATCCGCAGGTACCTCTTTTGGTACCTGCTAAACTACTTTTTTTTCGTCCTTACATCTGATTTGGTAACTAAACCTGTTTTCTTCCTCTTTTATTACAGTTTATGCATTTATGGAGTCCAAATCACACTCTGAGTGACTTTAACATTGCTATTTAATGTTTCACTTCTATAAAGGGAATAGATCTTGACCTCCTCTAAGAAGAGTATCACTTGCTCTTAGCGATAGTCACGTACACAGACTCGTAAATCTATACAGAAAGCACGTATACTGTGGAGGGAGAAGGTGTGAAATTATGATTTACTTCCATCAAGTGAAATTCAAACTCTTTTTTTTTCCATACACACACAATTACACAGTGATTTTTTCCACTTTGTTTATCTCTTGCTGTGGAGGTATGTTTCATGGGAGGAGTGCGATCCCTGCACCTGTCAGTCCCTTCCTTTCAAGCAATAATTTCAGCAGATAACACACACATGCGCACATGCCACCCATGTTCTGAAACTCTGAGAATCTGCCAGGGATGTTTTCTTCCTAATTGCCTATGCTAATTTTATCTCTAGAGTAGCAGTAAAAGTATTAGTACAAAGCGTTTCTCGGCGCTTAGATGTCTTCCAATCCGTGATGTCTTTGAAAAAATAAAAACAAAACAGAAAAAAAGAGCTCGCATGCCACAGAACTTACAGCACATTTTGGTTGTAAAAAGTTCAAATTTGATCTGCACACTTAAGGCAATGATTCAACATTATCCTGCCATTACAGTCTTAGAGTAAAGGAGGAATGGAAGCGCCACGAGATCAAAAATATATCATGCTTAAACTGCATGTATGTAAAGCAGGCACTGAGAAGTTCTTACTCAAACAGAGGCAGACGGCTTCCCATTATTTTCGCAAACATTTGTGTTCTTTCTTTGACCGCAGCTGCAACCTTCTCATCCCGAAATGCGTCACTTATCGGCTTGGGCTGTGACCTCTAATCACAGAGTGACCTTTGAACTCATGAGCCTGGCGCTGAGATATTCCCATTTGGTTGGTTTGGTATTGACTCAGAGGTTATTGGTTCAGCTAATTGCTATTTGCATAGCTTTATTAGTATCCCAGCACTGCCTCTGTGACATTTCAATCTTTTTTTTTTTTTTCCTTTTCTCTCTGCCTCTGTCTCCCCTACTCCGTCTTGTTCCTTGCATTCTGGGGAGAGGAATTAGACAGTGTTTGGTGTGTGATTAAGTATTCATGCTTAAAGTAGCGACGGGCAGATCTCGGGAGAGAAAGCCATGGAGGAGAAGAGCAAACATTAATATGCACTTAATAACTCTTTCTATCTGCTTCCTTGTTTTCCCATTCTGTCTTTGTCTGTCTATCTCTGGCCGGGTTTCCCTCCACATATTTTTGGTGAATTATAAAATATTGAATTTGAAAGGATGAATGGAAATGGAAAAATCTCGTGAAATTTTAATGTTTTTTTCCAGAAAGAATTTACTCAGTAAATATCAATCTAGCACACATTTGTTGAATAGTGACAGAAACCTGGCTTTATTGAGCCCTGTTCTTTAAACCACCCAGTAGGGACCAGTGACATTAGGGAGTTGGATTTGTGTACAAGTTGTTGGTTCAACTCCTGATCTGGTAAGATAAATCTGAATGCAGGAATGATGGCGACCTAAGGACCAAGGAAATGTTAGGAAAAATATTCTAAAACACTTCTTCAGTAAAGACTCAGAGAAGAGAAACACACAGAGTTCTTGCTAGCAAGGGCAGCTCCCTACTGAGAGACTCCGGTGAGGAACTGCCCTGGTCTTTATTTTATACTCCATTGAACGTATGT
>NW_005187563.1:920805-928496 GCF_000239375.1 Pundamilia nyererei
AATACACACCAAGCCTTTGCAGCCTGTTAAAGATCACACACAATTGATTATATGCCTCTAAGTATACATGGTTGAATATTTCCTAATACAAATAACTACATGCAGTATTCTGCCATATGCAAACTTATATCACTAAAAGATTATACTGACTACTAAATACAATTTTCCATTAACAATGGCTCTTTACTTCCCTCTGTGCCACGCAAGCTTCTCAAAGTGGCCAAGTGCAATCCAATCTGTGAAATGGTGGTTCTGTGAAAAATTTTAAAAAAGGATAATCTGTATCTGGCAGTTCGAGTTGTTTACTGTGAAGCTAATACCTCTAAGGTAGTGTTAAGTGTGACATGATGAATGTAAAGCGCTGATTAACTCAACAGTAACAAGGAGTGGCAATGCCAAGAGCTCCAAGGAGAGAAAATGAACCCACACTTTTGAAACACACCGACTCAACAGTCAATGCTACACTCCTGTTACAATATTCAGTACATGAATGCGAACAGTTGAGTTGTTTATGCACTAATTTAAAGTCGAGGATGCAATGATAAATGAACTGTGGCTTTTGGGTATGCGCCAACTGTCATTCAAACCATCGTATCAACATTTGCGAATGGCCGATGTTAATCTTTTTAGACGAAATTACTTGGCAAAAAGGCCACAATCCAAAATCTTCTTCGACCAAGCCATGCTATTGAAATAGACTTAGTATGCAATTCATCATTGTCTCATTGAATTATGCAGTCTTCCTTAAAAAAGTATCATCTGGATGGAGCATATGCTGCTCTAAAACCTGTATGTACTTTGACTCTTTTGAGGATATTATGTTTTTAAGATGAGATATTCAGTGTCTTTACTATTTTATTTAGCGGAGTATTACTGTGAAATTGTTCCACAGTTTGTAGAAACAGTTCATTGCGCATTGAGCGAACCTTTACTCATCTTTACTTCTGAGAAACTCTGAGATACTTTTAAGATCCAATCACGTTTCTGACCTGTTGCCAGTTAACCTAATTAGTTGCAAAATTCTTCCTCCAGCTGTGTCCTGTGTCCAATTTTGAGCGTGCATGCATCTGTGCCATCTGCTTCCAGGTAACAAGGAAATGGTATTATTCGCAGAGTTTCCTGAATGGCAAAGCTAACTCAAAATTTTGAGAAAATAATACAAAATTTTGAATTCTTTTCTCAAAGTCAGTACTTAATAACTTGAAATTTGGAGGAAAAAAAAACCTCAAGATTATTAGTTACTGTCTTGAAATTTTGACTTACTACCTCAAAATTTCGAGTTATGGATAGGATGTTGGAGCAATTTTCAGTTTCCATAGAGACAAATCTAGCATTTGATTTGGTTGAAATATTTTAAGCATCAAACTAGTAGAGAAAAAATGTGCATATAGGAACTTTTAGTAATGTAGTGGTTTCTTGGATTAACTTTGTGTATTTTTGGCTCAATAATTACATTTCCTGCCTCATGAAGATCCAAACATGTACGATATTGTTTCATAGGATTTTCAAAGTTTCTGAAACTGATTTTAACATGTTTTTTTTTTGTGTGTTTTTGTCTTGTTCCTTGTCACTCTCTCCTCGACTGTCTGTCTTTATGGCTTGTTGCATTATCGTGTGCCGTGCGTTGGCGTGTGTGTGTGCATGCCATTTCCTGCACTGTGCCTTTGTGTTTGTCCTGTGGTCTCTCAGCTCACAGAGCGTGCGTGCATGTGTGTCTGCCTGAGTGAGTGTGTGTGTGTCTTCCAGAGTGAAATGTCAGTCTCATTTCGCTGTTATTACTTGAGGGACGAAGAGGAGGGCTTTACTCTGTAATCTCAGCCTCCCTGTGGCCGCCACTCAGCCCCTGATGTACCTGGGAACACACTTGCCGCAGTTACATAGAGGCTTTTAAACACCTTAGTTTCACACTATTCCATTATAACCACAAAACATTTCGTTTTTTAAATTCATTCACGCTGTGCACCGTACTGTGAAACTGCGGGTGAAGGGTGACAAATTGTTCGGTTAAAAGCATCATGAAAAGAGCATTTGATTGACTGATTGTTTGTGATGGATTGGCCTGTGAGGGTATGGATTAGAATAATGAACACCTTCATGCCAGGGGTGGTTATGCAAAGCACAACTTCTCTTGTAAAAGACCTTTTGTCCAAAACACTTGTCAGGAATTAGCCATGAGGGAAAAACCCACCCAGCAGAATGCAGTCTGGAAGCCAAAGATATGTTTGGTTCTGGTTTAAAGTGAAAGACGAAAGGACGACTCAGGGCTTGTGGAAGATAAAATATGACACAACATATTACCCAACACAAAAGTTGACACCAAACCTAAACTACCTCGCCAGCTGGGCATAGAAAAACCTGCACTTTGGACTTGCTAAAGTGGGATTAACCAAAACCATTAACCTAATCCAGTTTACCTGTGCCAAAGTTTGACTAGTGAGAATTCTGTAACACCAGCGTGCAACATCCACCTTAATGAAGCTAAATAAACTGCATGTCAAAAATGTGTTTTTTATTTCAAATTCTAAAAAGCAGAGGCAGTCACTAATATGTTTAGCTTTTTGGTGAATTTACTTATTAATACAGCTATGTTTTATGATGTTATAGAAACATTAATATCGGCTCCGGTGAGGAAGCGGGTTGGCAACCAATTACAGGCTTCGCCTTTAAAATCAAGTGTCCTTGTGCAAGACACTGCTTTGCTCCTAGCATGAGGTCAGTAGTATGTATAGCAAGTCCTCTGCCATTGTGTGTGTGTGTGTGTTTGTGTGTGCATGCGTGTGAACAGATGGATAAGAAATATTGCAAGGTTAAGGGTAAAAATGATGTTCCCAGGGGATTCATTGGCTCAGTAAGGGTTTAAAAATTCATTTGGTGGCACCTTACAGTATAAACATTAAGGTGGGTTGACTTTTGTGATACTTAGCTGTCGATATATGTAGACATATATATTATGTCTATGTTCACTTTGTAATTTCCAGTACAAAAAATTCAATAAATAAATAATGAAAGTAAAAATTCCCAATATAATTCTTATTCCTCTTGTACAGTAGGTTGCATGAGTATTCATCGCTTCATTTAGCTCATGTTGTTTTGTAACTCTGCTTTAATTCTCGTAATTTCTACCTACGTCTGGAAAAAAAAAAGGCTGAAATAATGTGCTCTAAAAATAGAAATATTATCCAACCCCTAACCAGTAATGTTCTGCAGCTACGAGGAGTTGTTCTTTTTTTTTTTCTTTCAAACTGCCCATTTTATTTCAAGCCCAACTGCTGGCCTCTCCCGCGATGAGACAGCTGTGCTCTGGTTGTGTATATGTTAGCATGCCAATGAAGCCCATGTAGATCGCCTTTACACATCTTCTCATCTTCTCAGCCTGTGTGTATGTACTGTGTGGGAGGGGAAAGCAGTGCCCTCAACCCTCACTCCCTTGAGTCCAAGGGAGAAGGTGTTTCTTAAAAATACCAACATGTGTCTGTTAACTTGCAGCTACAGATGCACAGTGAGAGGTGAGCGGGTCAGTTTCATTTCACAAGCGTGTGTATATGTGTGTGGTTTGTTTTTTTTTGGTTTTGTTTTTTTTTCCCTGCAAAGGGCGCCTTGAGGAGGTGGAGGAAAGGGCAGACGAGGAAGGAAGGAGGAGAGGAAAGGATAGGGGCAGATGAGATTGAAATAGAAATCCAAGTCAGTGGATAAAGAAACTGGACTCTTCATTTTGCCTTGTTGTGCAACCATGTATACTTCCCACCCGCCATCGCTCTTTCTCTCCGTCTCTGTCTCCCTGCCCCGCAGCGTCCCCGTGATGATTGATACGCACCGAGAGCGAAGCTAGCTACAGAGACAGAGAAAATCATGCATAAAAGATGAGTGCAGTTTATTGTGTTTTCCTGGGGGCCGAGGGGAGAGCTAAAGTTATGGATTTATGCCGTGTGTGATTGGATGAGAGCCCAGACCCATGGGACAGATGTTGAGCGGGCAGGAGTGGGGGGAAGGTGGTTTAGGGTCTAGAAGCGCAGAGCAAAGAACTTGTGTTTGACAGGTGTGGATGATTTGATGACAAGTAGTGGGACTCGCAGCAGACAGAGGGAGCCACAGGTCCTGCACTACCGCCAGGGAACCTCGCTTTACTCTCAACAATGGAAGCTGGCATCATAATTACATTATAATAGCTCCGTTTCACCTCTTCATTCAGCTGTGAGCAAACGAGTGGACTTAAGTGAAGCTGTCTGAACCCTGGCAAAAGAACGTCACCTCATTGGGTTACGCTGATTAATTGCTTCGCTGATACGTCAGGTCGCTACTTATTCAAATTTGGATATCGGCCGGCATGATGGATGTGACGCAGTTTGTTTGATGACAGTGTTTAATTGATCAATTTTTATGGGAAGCCATTAAACTGAAATCATTCTAATGAGACATTTTGATTGGATTCCACACAAGTGTGCTTGAATATATTTTCTTCTTATTATGGAAGTTTAAGTGTCTTATTATACTGTATATATGTGGTTAATGAGCTTTGCCGCTCTGTCGAGGATAAAATTATACTTGGAATACCGGATAATTAGAAACTTTAAACAAAATGTTGGAATATTTTGACATTAAAACTCAAGGCACCAAGCAAGAGCAAGGATGCTAATCCCAAGATTCACTGTCATCCGCAGAGAGAAAATCTAGAAAAGTTCAAGAATAGGATAACGAAAGTGAAAAAAAGATGTTGTGATGACTGTGAAATTTCTTGTCTGAAGCTTTCATATTGCAGTCGAATACTAACTAGTGGCTAGCAGAGTTGAAAACACAATATAATAGATATAACGAATCATTTGTTAAAATATTGGTTGAAATTCTTTGTTGTCATATTATACAACAAAAAATTAAAATGCGATATATTTGCATATGTCGTATTTTACTGTTTACAAAACTCATGCATATAATGTAATATTTACCAAGGTCATTTACAATCATTGCCTTGTTAAAGTATAGACTTGGAAGCAATGATTAAAGTGTGTATGGGTCTAGGAACAAATGACTCCCCCTCCCAGAGCCTAGTTCTGCTCAGGTTAACAGGTTCCTGTTAGAACTGAGTTTTTCCTTCCCCATGTCGCCAAGTGTTTCCTCATCTGATTGATGGGGTTTTCTCTTTTTTCCTGTATTATTGTAGGGTCTTTACCTCTTTGCCTGTTTGCAAAGGTTTTGTATGAAAATTGCATTATTTTTTTTGAAGCACACAATTAGAAAAATCTATCAAAGTCAGTGTGATTAATACTGATTAGCTCAAATTCTGTAGAAAAACTGGCTACTAGTTTTGAGTCGCGCTTACTAAAGTACAAATTTAGAAATGGTTTCGAGAGTAAAAACAAAATGTAAAGTAATATAAATCTGACAGTTTGTAATGAATTGGTGCTTTACTTGGTGGGGAGGAATCTCTTTCTCTCTTCTCTGGCTGAGCTGACCACAGTGTGCTACTGCTCATTGTGCATTGTCAGCTCAAGGATATTTATCATGCACCATTTGAAGAGCAATTATAATGGATTGCATTTATATAGTGCCCTCAAAGCGCTTTACAATTCCACTATTCATTCACTCTCACATTCACACACTGGTGGAGGCAGCTACAGTTGTAGCCACAGCTGCCCTGGGGCAGACTGACAGAAGCGAGGCTGCCATATCGCGAGATCCAAGAGGTGGAGAAGGGTGTTATCGATACTACTTTTACTGTTTTTCTTGTTTGTTCTTTTTTTTAAGTGCAGATTTACCAAGTAGCACCACTGCATTGCTAAACGAACAGTACAGGTTTAACAAAAACAGAAATGGTATTGTGCCTTGTGGCCAAAAACAAAGGTGCATGGGTGCTGAACTCAAAATTTAGGAGGCCAATAGTCACTTAAATTAGAAATGTCACTGAACTATTTGTCTTTGTAGCAGAGTTATCATATTGAACTATGCGTTGTTCGCTATGATTTTTTTAATATGAAAAATGCCAAAAATGCATCAAAAACAATCACTGTGAATCAATTTCACCAAAGTGGCACCTGGTACACTGGACAGGCAACAACAAGACTGCCCCCCAAAAAGGAAATGGTTTTAGAGGTGGGGGCCACTTTGATATTTGTCATTGCTATCTCTTGTTTGATGTAGATAGTAAGACAGATATAGGTAGATGTACCAATACATAGATTTGTGTCATTTGTGAACTTGAAGAACAATATTACCTCATTTAAATCTGTTCCCAGCAAGTTGCAGCAGTTATGAAAGTTTAGCTCTTGATTATGTGCAGGTTAGCTGTGACTTGGTGATCTCTAATCACGTCCATCTCTCAGAGCAGCCTGTATTGATTTGCAGTTGCAGAGCAGGAGTGAATCTACCTTATTGATCTCCTTTGATTCCTCTGTTTCATCTCTTCGTAGCTCAACTAATTGGCCTATTCTTTGTCGACAAGATTGACTTTTATGGCTGATATTACAGACCTGTATTAATTCCCTTGAGGGGAAAAACAAATTAAAGGAAGTGTGTTTTTTCCCCATCTTCTTCCTCTTCTTCCTTCATACGGATATAATTCATATGAATGCTTTTTTTTTATACAAGATGCTCATAAATTCGGTGGAGAAATCATTATTTTCTCATAAATGTGATGATATTGCTCTCATCGGGCGTGCTGTGGTGTAAAAGCACTTTATGAGATGGGATATCTATCCCAAGTGTCACATGACTGCTGCATTGCTTCCTGATTGGCTGAGCAACATTAGCAGTAATGCCATTTCATTAAATAGAGACACAGAAGTCTTCTGTCTGGGGAAGGAGGATTGTCCTCGTCTGTCTCTCTGCCAAGGGAGAGTTAAAGATGAAAAGTGACCCGATGCGTCCATTCACTCTTCCTGTCTCCCTAGGAGGGACGTGGTGTCTCCATAAAGACCGTATGTCTCTGTGACTTGCCATCTAGTAAACAAAGATACATTGATGCCAGTGTGTCCCCTTAGCCCTGAGGCCAGTATTGACCGACACATTACTAGGAGGTTTTGTCCAACTGGAGTGATTACAGCATTTAGCTAAGATTTACTCAGCGGTTAGGGAGACAGGACTATCTGAAGGAGATGTGCTGCTCTGCAGGCGGTAGGTTGTGAGTTCAGTTCCCCTGGGATAGGTTTGCGAGCGTCTCTGAGTGCCGATTCATTAGATGCTATGCGTTATTCACGGGCTGAATTATGGATGCATATGTTCACGGAGAGGATTGAGTAGATGGCAGAGGTTGGCCAAAGGATTTCTGCATCCAGCGCAGAACAGGAAAACAAATGGCCAAAGGTTAAGGGACTACAGATGGCATATCTCCATTATGGTGCAGAAAATTCCAGAGGACTTGATGTTAATGCCATGCTTTATCACACGGTTCCTTTTAGTTCATTTTATGCTAAATGCTTGATTCGCCAGCACTCTGAAAAGAAAGATATTAGAGACATAATAATTTAATTTGGAACATTTTCACTTATAGAATAATAAGGTTGACTCTGATTGTACCATTTACATGGAAGACACAGGCAAGGCATGGTGGATGCTAACTGGATCTCATAGCAGTTTGTGATATACTCACAAACTCAACATGAATTAGATCATTATTTAGTGTCCCTGAACATGATTTTTCATCACTCTCCTCCCATATATAATGATTATAATGATCACACTTTTTCACATCATCGGTTTGA
>NW_005187563.1:928778-941975 GCF_000239375.1 Pundamilia nyererei
ACCAGAATCCGGTCACACTAAACTGATTAAAATTCTTTATGGTTCCAGTAGGAGGATATATATATTTCCCATACTGCATGAACCATACACTCCCCCCCCCATCCCCCCCAATCAGTGAGACCTTGATGTATAGTGTTTACCACAAATAAAACATACAAGATCACATGCTTTATCTGTTGCCACACAGACCTTAGCAACCAGTATGATATAAAATACTAGGTAGCAACCTACTTCTGTAATAGTATTCTAATAACCTTGTAATTGTAACAGATACATATGAAATTAATTTGGCAGCTATTGGTTTTATGTTGTGTCCCTGTTGGAAAACTAAGGCCCATTATCTATAATGAAAATGACTAAAGAGGCTCAGCTTTCCAGGGGTTTGAATATTTCCCCAAACATTCATTTTACTTCTTTTGTGTCTTGCATCCATTGGCATGCTGCTCTACACCCAATATTTTTTTCTCGTTTAGTGGGCATACATGCCTACGCACACTTGTGGCTATCTGCATGTTTACGAGGCGTGACGGTGCTCTTCATTGCATGTTTCCTTGAGTCGCCTGCTTTCTAAGCGGCTTCCAGCTTGCCGGCATCCAAGCTGAATTATATGCATGCAGCAGCGAGCGCAGGCCTTGTAATTTCAGCGAGGACGTGTCATGTTTAGTTACGCTCTATGTAATGGAGAGCTCCTCTTTTCATTAGCCTCACTTTTAAATGGGCTGCACCACTGCAACATGTGGCAGTGATCAATTTGAATGTTATTAACACGAGCGGCTTTAAGGTCCGGTCTTCATTCTCCCCACTCTAAACCGCAGTAATTGAATCAAGGAAACGGCCGTCGTTCGAGAGCTCCTGGTCAAGCAAACAAAAGGATTATTAACATCACCAATGACATTGTATTTACAGGAGAGGCTGAGGGAACTGTGCCATTTACAAAGCAATTTGCCGCCGTGATGATGCAAGAATAAATAAATGGGAATTTGTTGTTGATTTGTGTACGGGGATGGGGAGTGTGACATGAGGGATATGGCAGCCGGAGGAGTCATGCACATCCTTAGGCGAGCTTCGAATGACTGGGGACGCTGTTTTAATATGCCGTTTGATGCCTAGAGTACATCGCACTGCTATTAAACATTTGAAATACAAGATGTCCTCTTCTAACCTGTAAGAAGATTAAAACTATATTAGCAATAATAGCTTTCAAGTTTCATCCCTTTCTTTTCTTTCTTTTTTTTTTTGTGCGTGCGTCATGCACTTGTTTGTAAGTGTGCAGTCGTCGTTGGCTTCTCGAGGGTGTTTTTGTTTTTTCCTCCATGTGCGCTTGTTGATTTGGACTGCTGTGGTAGTGATGCGGATGGCAGCTTTAGTCTATTTTCTGTGAGAATAAAAATCCAAGCCCATCTGCAATTTGTCTTGATTAAGCAGGGTCTCCATCTGCGAGCACCGATCTCTTGTTGGTGTCTTTTCCCATTTGCAATATATTTCATTCCAACAGCCCCCCCTGTCCACTTAACACCCCCACCTCCTTCTCCAAGCTAAAGATTAACAGATTAGAAGTAACATGATTGCCTGCTTCCTCTTTTCTTTTGTGCCTGCTGCCTTTTTCCCCTCCTTTTTCAGGAAGAAGTGAGCAGTGTTGGGGGGGGGATCCTCAGCTATGATTTACTTCTTTGTGTCGTATTCTGCAATCTCAAGCCAGTCGAAAGCACTTAATGTCCCCACTATTCTAATTTCATCTGTCATTCTCTCTCTGTACTGTATCACATGACACCCATCCACGCACACACATTCATTAGAATTCGGCGCAGACCTATGTATGGTGTGACCAGACCTATTTCTCCAGTGTAGTGTGTAGAGGCCTATCACACACTTCAGCAATGCGTAACCAATAACTGAAAAAACGCCTGACTGAAAAAATGAAAAGAGATGGAGGCAGATGAAGTGCGGCAGATGAGAGAAAGGAGAGGTGGGGTTGAGAGTTTGACTGGATGGAGAGAGCAGAAGAGACATAATCAGAGAGAAGAAGCGATGATAGAAAATGAGGAGGGGAGAGATGGCGGTCGCATTGAGAGAAGAGAAGGTTGGTGAAGCAAAGGATGGAGGATCTAGCAAGCTGGGTGGCATTAGTAGGGAAAGCCTCTGCACTTCTGTGAGATAAGAGATGGCCCTGGCCAATGATGTGGAATGGTTCTGATTGGCTGAGCCCGATCCCCAACCAGAGCGAACCAAGCTCTCTTCTCAGAGCCTGGAGCACTACCATAGCACTGTCGGATATTTCATACTTCACTCTAACAATCGTGACTACAGCGGGGTGCTGCAGCTTTGACCCCAGCACCATGCTGCTCAACATTTCACACTTGACTCTTACAACATTAACTACTGTGGCACACCTCAGTCAGAGCCGGGATTGTGGAAAAATTGGCAACATTATCGTACAATTGAAAAAGTTCTTTGCATTTGTAGAGGCGACCGCTACTATAGCCATCTGAGCTGCAAGGTTTTACAATCCCAACACAACATCCAGCCCATTATCAGTAATCCTTACTCTATTAATTATACCCATACTGGATAATTCTTAATCTCGTGTATATTTATTGCCACAGTGCAATGGTTTGTTTCCAGTGGTTAAAGTGGGCTGGAATGATTTGGAAAAGTATTCCAGCTTTTTCAGTTTATGGGCAATTAAATCTTATAAGCAGGTTAGTACATACTGTCAAAGGAGTTAATTCTTCATGCACTTCCAGCTGACAACATGCAGATACTTGCTCTGTAATAAGAAAATAATGACATGCTATGAACTGCTTATGCCTTCAAGACATCCATTTTCCTTCTCATCCCCATGATGCATTCAAGGTCTACATGTAAATTTGGGTTCTTTTGTGACTTCCTGGATGAGTCGATGCACTCCAGGAGTAATAGTGGTGGGCCGTCACTCCTTGGAAGGTTCACCACTGTTCCAAGTTTTCTCCGTTTGTGAATAATGGCTCTCACCATGGTTCACTAAAGTCCCCAAAGCCTTAGATTGGCTTTGTAACCCTTTCCATACTGATAGATGTCAATTACTTTGTTTCGGAGCAATTTTTAGATGGCTTGAAATCGTGGCACGGTAGGTTGCCATATGAGATCTTTAGCCTAATTAACTTTGTCAGACAGGTTCGCTGTTGTGATTGGTGTGGGGGGTAGGTACAGGCTTGGGGCGTCGGGGGATTCCCCAGGAGCATCTTTGTTGGAGGGCTCAACCCGGGGTTGTGGTCATGGCCTATTAAGGGCTCTGTTGGCTCTTAGGTGACGGTTTCCTCATGGCTGCATGCAGCGGGGCTAGGGGAGGGTCTGTGCTGACGAACGTGGGTTACTGACCTGGTAGCCTGGCTGCCCCTGGGTGGGTCCGGGACGGGCGTCGGGTTCTGGGGGTGCTCCGTCTCTGGGCTGGGGCCCTGGCTGGGCCATGGGGGCTTTGGTCCTGGTTGGTGTGTTGCCGGGGTTTTGGGCGGGTGGGTGTATGGGCACCCAGCCCCGGCGCAGGTGCCGCCAGTGGATGGAGCACCAGCTCTTCAACTGGTGGGGGAGGCTGTTACATCTTGCAGGAGGTCTGCTCTCTTCAGGAACTCACTCTGAAGGAGGGGGAGATATAGAGAGGTGGAGGAAGATCTCAGCCTGGGTCGTCTATTGTCTTGTGTAGTCTGGAAGATGAGTGGATGACAGGGTGGGTGCAGTTTTCTCTGTGGTGGGGTCGGGTGGGCTGTTCCGGGATCTGTGGGGCCTGGCAGCGCTGCTGAACTGGGCCCCGGTCCAGATGGCCCTGTAGACATGTAGACATTGAAGGCTATCAGGAGGGGCTATGCGCTTACCTGCTGCTCTCTTGCAGGTAGCTCCATGCCCTCCTGGGTTTTAAATGCACCTTAGAACACACATGCATCAACACTACATATAAGCGGGCGGAGGGAGGTTTGGAGTCTTCACACACCCCCGTTCTCTGCTGCCTGTTGGAGCGGGGGGACTAGAAGGAGGAGTTGGCTGTCCGATTGGGGTCTGGAATGTGGGGTCTCCCTGCTGCTGCCGAGTCAGGGCAGTCTGCTTCTCTCCACCCCAGGGAAAAGGGTAACACCACCTGGGTCTGGGTGCAGTTTCCCCCTCCAGGGGCAAGGGTACCTAGACCCGGTTTGTAGAGTACGCTTGGGGAGTGTGATCGTGTGTACAGTGTCTCTTTGTGTCTGTCTCCACGTTGGGTGAGTGTTAAGTAATTGCATATGAGAGCATGAGGGTGGGAATGGATGTCTGTATCTGTGTGTGCCTGTATGTCTGTGTCTACATGTCAGGTTGGGTATCAGACGCCACCTCTCTAGGGACATCTCAGGCCCTCGAAGGTATGGAGGCCTATCCCCCCCACCACTTCCCCTGCCAGTGGCAGACGCCCTCAGACATCGGTGCGTTGGTTGTTCTTTGTGTCAGGGGATGGGCGTCCAAGTACACACCGGCTCACTCCTTGGTGGCTGATTGTTGGGGCCTGGAGCCTGGGGCTTGCTCGGGCCACTTCGGGGGTGGGGTGCACTCAGCCTCTCGGCTTGGGGCTCGGTCACTCTGGCACAGCTGGCTGCCGGCGGAGCTCATGGGCACGTCACTGCAACCCCCCCTCTGGCTTCTGTGGCTCCCCACACCCTCTAGCAGATCATTACATGAAGGAACCTTTTAAATACAAGCGCGTCCATGCTCACAGGTGTACACACGGGTGCTCACACACACAAACTACACCCTTTTTGGCTCCTACCTCAAAGCACACTGTCGATCTTACGTGCTGCACAATAATGTTTAATATTTAGTATTTACTGTTATATTCCCATATATCATTGTGATGTTGTTTATTATGTTGCTCTTTTTTTTTCCTTCTACTTGTTTTCTCTTTTATCTTTCTCAACAGGTGATCCAGGTGATTGATATATGTATTTTTTGTCTGCTTATTTTGTTGGTTTTTGTTTTTTGCTCTTTATCCCCGTCCCTCTTCCCCGCTGTTTTTTTCCCCTTTCTTTCTCCCCTTTCTTTTCCCCAGTCAAGTCTGTCCCATATTTAGCAAATGAAAATGAAATAAAATAAACAATAAAAGGTGAATCAAATAGACCATTACAGCAAGGCTGGGATGGTCCATTTGGTAAAGTAAATCCGTTGGGCATCTTTCTTCGCCTTTAGACAATAATTCTGATGGCAAACGAGCCAAACGGGACAGGCAAAAATAAATAAATAGAACTTTGTCAGACAGGTTATTTTAAGTGTTTTTAAGTAATAAGAGTTCTGGCAGTGAAATTGAACTCGCGTTGAACTTTGCGTTCCAAATAACATGTTTAATCACAGTGAATTCGTGAATTAACAATGGGGGCAATTGCTTTTACACACAGAGCCAGATAGGTTTGGATAGCTTTTTCCCATTAATAAATGAAATCATCATTTAACCGCATTGTACTGCACATCCTGCAGGGCTTTGTGAGATGATCCAAAATTGATACTCTTGTAGTTTTGTCGTACCCCCAGGAAGTGCTGCAGACATTCATTTGGTTTGTACCCAGCTTTGGTAGGACCACTGACTACCAGCCCAAACAGCTGAAACAGAAGCTGGAGACACACCAATTTCCCTTTAGTTTATTTTTAAGCTTTTAAACATAAAGGAAAGCCTACTATTAAAACTTAGATCTACACAAGTGGTCTCTTGAACAGCATAGGCAGTTCTTCTGGGGTTATGTAGAGCAAAAAAAAATCCATAACAGTAGCATGATGAATGTAAAGCATTCCACTTTAGACTGATGAAAAGGATAGACCATAAAGAGGGTTCTTTGCTACTATTGTTAAAAAAAAAAGGTTTAATTACATGACCAAATGCTCAACTTACTTTATTTCGTTTTTCAGCTTTTTACACAAATTTTGATCTGCTGTTTTGTTCCCCCTGAGTGAGACATTTTCTCGAATGTGTCATGTTGAAATGTGTCTAATTTGACTGTAGTGTGTTAAGGCACATTTATTAGTCTGTGTGGTGTTAGAATAATAGTCCACTATAATCTTATCATATGTAGTCACCTAAAACTAAACCAAAACTAAGAATTTAAATACTTAAATTGTGAATAAAACTCAATCAAAAGCAACACTGTGCATCTCCTGGATAGAACTCAAGGCTTTGATACATGAAAATATGCTTAAACATCCTAATTTAATCCCGATTTTATTTCAGTTCTCTCTTCTTACTCTTTCCCTCTGATAGTTTGATTAATTTTTTCACATCATACAACAGTTTATTCACCAACTGTCTCAGTTCAACAGTGTTTCATCCACTTCAGTCTGCATGGTGTCTTGGCTGTTTCGGCCAATAGGAGACATCATGAGAAATTTTTATTTCCTCCTGTTCATACTTGATTTTAAAGAATTGTTACAATCTGACATTAAGAAGAAACATTAAAGTTGTCAGTTCCTTGCTAAGAAACACACTGTCTTGTTCATTTCTTTGGGTTCTGGTTAAAACTTCCCAGAAACATTAGAGAAATGTCAAAAAACATGATTGCAGTGATATGCGCACACCTTGACTCGAGTGCAGTTGGCTTTTACATCTTCCACCTTGCAAATCATGACAGTTAGGGGTCCTATAGGTTACAGTAACCTGCTCTCGCTGCTATGTCATGGCTGTTTATTCATTCTTCAAAACATGGCCATTACTACTTCTGGGCATCCTGACCCCACTGTTACCTAGCAAACCAGCTGGCTATGATTATGTAGCATGAGACTCTGGCAGGAGAGGCTGAGGAGCCATCTGGAGAAGCGGAAGGTTTTTCCCTCTGGGCTGGTCAACCTGCAGGCCAACAATAGTGAGCAACCAGAAAAGCTGATGCACAGAATTAAAAGAGAGTCTGATGTGGTATTTTAATCCCGCTGAGTTTGAAAGAATGCACAGGTACAATCTGCCAGGGAGTGCCTGCATCTTTTTTGACCCCCAAGTCTCTTCAATAGGGGCATAAAGAGGGCAAAAAGTATGAAATGTTACCTCTTGGTAAGGGCTTTTAAATTTCCTTTCCTCCTCCTCCTCCTCCCCCCCCCTCCACTGGCTTCTCATTGCTTGGCAGGTCTTAGTTATTTGCTCAAATTATTGCTGTCAAGATTATTTTAAACTGCTTTTTAAGGGCATATCAATGCTTCCTAGTCAGTCAGAAACAGCAAAAGCCTGCTCTCTGACTCGCCACTAATATACCCTATTATTTGGGTCTAGACTCTGTACATAATATGATGAATTGAGTGCAATTTTAATGACACATTCTACAATGTAACAGATAGTTAAAATATTTAAAATTGACAACTACAGTAGATACAGCTGAAAGCGAATTGGTTCCAGTTTAGGATCCACTACATTTAACACATTTAACGAGCCACTAAGTGACTTTACTTGAAGTGTTAATTAGATTGGATTATTTTAGATAAACCTTAAATGATGCTTGAAGGGAGACAGGGTCACAGTAGCAGCAGCAGAGAAATTGAGACAGTGAGTGGGGGTGAAAAAGATATTTAGTGAGAATAAAGGCAATTAATAATGGAACATAATGACAGTTATGCAACAGGAACAGTACAATCTCTAATGGGTCAACACAGTAAATGTGATTATCAGAGATGTAAGAACTGTATGCTGTCTTTTATACTGACAGTAATCTTTGTGTCACACAGTTTGATCCTGTCTTTATCTATGGTGTGCCATGTGCCCCTGCGCCTGTTCTTCTTCTCTATCCACTGTCCGACGCTTACGGCCAAACCCTGACAGAAAGCTTATAGCTGCGAGGTCAAACCTAAAGTCCAAGCCTCAAAGGAACCACATGGCGCTCGGAGGACATAGCCGCAGATTACTGTCTGGTTGAGCTGACTGCGGACAAAAGGAACGGACTGTCACCGGGTCCTTTTTGAACGTCTGAACATCGAGACCTGGCCGTTTTCTGAAGTCGAGTCTTATCGTTGCAAGCTGCACAGATGAAATGCTCTGTATTCTCACTTTTATCAGATCACACGGTGACAGGAGGGATGAGAGCAGGAGGCGATTTAGCTGCTTGGAAAACCTGCTGGAGGACATAAAAAGCTCCCTGAGAGATGAAGAAAACTTGGCTTTCTCCACATCCTTCTTGTCTTCTTTGACTGATGTGGCACTGCATATCTTCTTACTGTATGTGTGCCTTGAACATGTGCCTACTTGCAATTATTAATTATCTGTTACATATTGGGACCTAATGATGCCTCTGGCTTAATAGAGGCAGTAGTACCCCCATCCCTGCCCTGCCTCCCTTTGTAGCATCTCATGATTTAATTATAACGCTTTGGTAGTATATGCAAAGAAATATGATGGCAGTTAAAGCAAGAAGTCTTCACAGTCACCTCCTTCTCTGTTGCTTGATAGCACTGTGTGTGCATAATTTGCTATCTTATTAATAATTGATTTAACCACCATTACACACTACTGGGGTGTGAACTCCGTGGTAAGGCCTTGAGCCTCATTTTGTGTTTTTTGGAAGCAGAATTGACCACGTTTAAGCAAGAGTACGGAACACTAAGCTGACTCGGTGAGCAAGGGCATCTGTCGATGCAGGTGCAATGTGCCAAAGCATATACCTACTAATTAGCGCTGAGATGAATTTCTAGTGTAATTAAGTGCACAGCAAGCTAATGTTACTGGCAAGGAAATGGCACTATTTCCTTAAAAGGCACTAATACCACAAGCATGGTCAGATGCGCCAGTTCAGTGACTCGAATTAGTGAAGGTCAAGCCGCCTCACCTGTCACTCCAGGAGGCTGTGTTTCTGATGATACACAACTTTAAGGGTTTATGCAATTTAATATAAAATTCACCCCCTGCAAACTTGTCACAAAGGAAGAGATTAGCTATTAAGATCCAAACTGTTTTTTGCTTTGTTTGTTTTTCTTATTCCAGCCTGTAAACGTGTAAAAATCTGCATTTATTAAAGAAGTCTGCAGAAACTGATTTGCCTTTAGAGTCAAGTAGCCATTCAGCCAACTGCAGTTCGTTTATTCATTTGGACTCATGTTTTTTAGCTGTTGCTAAATCCATGTCAGAGTTAGAGATGCTTAATTTTTTATATGCTCATTATTCTAACTGAATCATATCAAACATGTCTCCTTTTTTATATTTCTGACAGGTTGGGTAGTTAAAACTTTGATAAACTTTAATAAAATTCCAGTGTGTCCCATGCAGTATATCATTAACCTTTACTGGAATCAGTATGACCATGAACACAAATCCGTATGTGTTGACGCACTCCTCCTTATCTTCAGTTTTTGCCCACATGTGTGTTCAGAGATGTTGTGGGTGGTTTCTGCTTTGCTGGCTCAGCTCCAAATAGCTGCACTTCCTCGTTGTTGCAACCGCAGCCTTCAGCTGCAGCTTACACTGGGATGGTTATTGGCTACAGTGTTCAGTGGATGAAGAGGGATCAAGTTAGACAGAGGAAGATATATCTTCGGGTGAGAAATTAATTGAGCCTGTAGATTTTCAGTGCAGTGTGATACTTCAGCTGATAGGCCGTATTATCGCTGCCTGACTGTGTAACTTCTTTCTCAAATACCCTAAGAACATTTTAGCACTAGTTTGTGGAGCACCCTGAATAGAGAGGCATTAGGCCTGATAAGTCAGACTTTATATATCTGCTTGTCTGCTGCAGTCAGGCCTGTTTTCCCTCCGCAGAGCTGATGATTCCATAACCACATCCATGAGGCAAAATGATATAAGAAAAAAAAGCAGGAAATCACAAGTAGCACTTAAATTATCCTGCTTCATTTTTTATTTTGTTTTATTTTTTTAACTGAGGGAAGTAAAAATCTTCATGATCTGTGTATGTGTGTGTGTTTTCATGTGGGGCAAGGTTTCCATAGAGACTAGGCCAGCTAATCCGACGAGCTGTGGAAGACGGAGAGAGCAGGTCTGAAGTGCTCAGCATTACGGCGGTTTCTAAAAGCTCCCTGCCTCTCAGCGCCTTAGTCTTCATTACCTCCACATCCCCTTTTGATTGGCTACGTTTATCCTGAGTACCCCAGGTTTGGGAGGGAACTGTAACCCCACACAGACGACAACATACAGCACCAGCATCATTCAAGTTGTCATAGCAACCCCTAAAGGCAAGAATTTGGACTCATAAACTAGATATTGTATCATGTTCTGTATCCGGTAGCTTTGATAGAATACATCCTTCTCACTTGGCCCCCGTTAGGTACTGCAAATTATGTAGAAAGCTATAAAAAAGAATGATTACAGTGTATGGTTTGTGGGTGTTAAAATGGTATAAAAAAGAATTTTGCACCCCCTCGGATGTGCTAAGTGGCACAATAATTTGCCTTTCTGTTTGGTTTGGATAGCGCTGGTTTGTGCAACACTTTGGCAAGCATTCAGTCATCCTGTGATTGAAATAGAAAATTAGCTGGGGGTCTTAAGCCCCTATGCTCATTCCGTGCAGTGCCCTGTGTATTCACAATGCTTATCTGGTGTCAATTTGGATGCACCAGTGGAGGAAGGGGGTGGGGTAAATGCTGGCAACACAATGGAGCCTTCCAATAATGCTTCAGTTGTGGCGCAAAGGAAGCATTTGGACTCAGTACTGAACTGGAAGAAGAAATGGAACAATGCCCTGCAGTTAGATCTTATTCAAAGTTTCATGTTTTGTTTAATTGATTGATTAAATTTATCACCGGTTGGCAGTGAAGCAAGCTGTAAGATAAGATATGATAAATGATCAAACACAGAGTGACCTGTCCATTTTCCAGCTTCCTTTGTTCACATCCAGCATTCTCTCTAATTTTAGCTCTGGTTTGGTCTCCACTGGCTCCAGGGGTTTTAAGTTGCGCAATGTCTCATCAGCCACCTACTGCTTGTATCAAATAGAGCATTGTGTAAAACTCTCGAGCCAGCACTCATTTCTTTACATTTCACTACGAAATGGGAAACAAGTGCACCAATTTACTGGATACAATCAAACATACATGGAAATACAATGTATCAGCCAAAAACTGTTTTCGGATGAGTTTGTAAAATTCTAACAAGCGTTGAAGTCAATATTTGAACACAGCCTGAATTCTAAAGCAAGTTTTAATTTCCCAAAGCAGTCTTCAGGGACAGTTTTTCAGGCTTCTTGAAGGACATTCAAAGCTCTTCTTTAATTCTGTTCTATGTCGAGATGATCCCACACTGCCTCAATAATGTTGAGGTCAATTCTTTTTTGCTTTTTTTGCTTTTACTGTACAGGCAGAGTGTTTGGGATCATTGTCCTACTGAAAAATGAAGCGACTGCCAGTCATATGCTCAGATGGTACTGGATTGTGAGCTCTGATGGTACTTTTCTATGTTCATAATTCCATCAATTTTGACCATTTTCAACACCACCGACTGAAATACACCCCCAAACTACGGCAGAGTCTCCACCATGAAAGCTGTAGCTGCTCACTGTTGCACCTCTCTCCTGACCATCACTTCATTAGACTTGTGGCCACAGGTTTTCAGTAGATTTTCAGACCAGTTATTATGTCGTTTGACATAACTCGCTCTCTTCTTTCTATTTCCTCTCCTTAAAATTGGCTTCTTCACAGCCACCCTTCCACTGAGACCAGTTTTGGCGAGGCTTCAGTCGATCATCTGAAGGGCAAGATGTGTCTTCCAGGTCCTGTGTCAGGTCTTTGCTGGATTCATTCCAATTTCCTCAAGAGATGACTTTCATATAGTGTTCATCTAATGAGGACTTTTGACATTTTTGTGGTGTACTTGTCACATTTCCTGAAACATTTGCTTTTTTGACTAGTAGTTACAAGTTTTGCCTATTCCCACGCGATCTTCAACTTATCAGTTAGAGTCAAATGTTGTATGTTTTAGTGTGGGTCTTGCTTGTGGCCAATCAGTGTGCATTATCTTCTCAGTCAGATCCATCCATTCCTCACCACATCTGGTTTCAAAACACCAAGAGAATGGGCAAAATGTTCAGCTCAGGACTTAAACTGAACTTCGTTGACCATGCTGGGTATGTATCATTGTTCTATGTTCATCTAATATGTATGGTCTCTGAATGACACTGACCACTACAACTACGACTGCATGCAAAGTACTACACACCATAATGTACTCAAAAAGATGACTCAATAGACCTCTCGTTGGCTACACAGCAGAAAGGGAAAGACAACCAATCAACACCATGGTTGGAAAAAAGTGTAAATATGCATTAAAACTACAAGAACATATTTAAGATTATGATATTCTTATATTAAAAATCATAGTTAGTATATGAAAATTATATTTGTTTTTGAATGTCATTGACTCAAATATATTAGTGTAAAAAGCCCCTATCATAGTAGAAAGGTTTGAGTTTCTAGGTTATTTCAAAATTTCATGCAGTGACAGATTTTTCATTCATTTAGACTTTAAAACTTTGACGCATTAATATGCCAGTTTAAAAACAATGGAATGGCACAGAGTTAAAGTGGTTGTGATATTTTTCTGGTCCTAGTATTACTTTCTGGTGGAAAATATCTGGTGGATATTTTGTGGGAGAGTCGGCTATTCAGGCACTTTCTTGACGGCTAAATGCATGAAAACAAAAAACTGCAAAAACTGAAATTTCCCCATATTTAAACACAGAAATTACATGAATGTCACATGCCTGACTACAGCGACTATGGGATCAAAATGTGGTCATAAATATTTTGTACTTGTAAATCGGTTTTGTACTTGTAAACAGGGGCGGAGCGTGGGGGTGGCTTACTGGGCTTAAGCCCGGGTTGTACAAAAAGTACACACAATATTCGAAGCACATAGTGCACACTGTGGGAATTTACGACTGTGCGTGAATCCCCCCTGATATTGGTATGATCCGAGCGCAGGCACTAAGCGACTGAGCGAGGGGGCGGGGCAGCTGCTGCCTATGAGTGCGCTGTTGGAGAAACGGAGCCAGCCATACTAAGGAGAGCTTAAGTTTGACCAGGTACCAAAACAAATCATTCGTACCGTACAAATAATGTAAATATGACGGTGCATCACGAAAGATTGATATCAAACTGATCACTTGACTAATATTACGTTACTTGCTCTTCCAGTGAATCAACAAATGGCGAAATGAAAAGCCGAACAAATGCTATTAGTCTTATTAGCTTACGTGTGTTTATTTCATATGTTCAGTTCTTACCCTCCCCGACTAAATC
>NW_005187563.1:950010-999837 GCF_000239375.1 Pundamilia nyererei
ACTGAACTGAAATCTGCACAAACAAAAACAACCCAAAAAGTCAGTGATTCCCCTTCAAAAACCTGGACTTCAAAGTACACACATACACACTTATATGTGTCTGTCCTGACAAGAATAAATGCATTGGTCACCATTATTTCATTCCCAAAAGGCTCAGCTTTCATCTTGACTCAGCATACTCTCTTTATTTCTCCTTCTTTCTCTCTAATACACACATGCAAAATCACCTACTGAAAGCTTTTCATCTTGTTCTTTCACACCTTCTTCTATTCTTATTTTAGACTCACCCTGACCCACATACTTTTTATTTCCTTCCAAATTCCTCCACGCTCACCCCT
Source organism: Pundamilia nyererei (assembly GCF_000239375.1). NCBI lineage: Eukaryota > Metazoa > Chordata > Actinopteri > Cichliformes > Cichlidae > Pundamilia > Pundamilia nyererei. The sequence goes on from NW_005187563.1 coordinate 950,349, forward strand.
TTTTTTTTCTTGCGAGCTTCGTTTCAACCTTCCTCTCTCTCTGTGTCTTCTATGCCTCTGTTACAGTAATTTAATGGAGGATTCATACCAGGGTTTTTTTCTTATATGAGCTGCTGATGCAGGTAGTCAGCAGCTTCAGACTTGACCATTTCAATTTCATTTCTATTCATGTTATTGTGGAGAAGCTACTAAAAGGCTGGCACTAAAAAATGCTTTACAAAAATGATACCAGCAAATGAATAAACGGGGCTGACCTGAACGTTTTTTCGTCTTCAGCTAAAGTTTCTTTAAAACTGACTGTGATAAAGCACAAAATTTCTCCACATGATTCTAAACACTTGAGAATGAGTTACAAATGTTCAGCATTATAGATTATGGCGCATTAGCTTGTTGATATAACTATCCGTTTTAAAGCAACTGTAGATCAGCCCAATGAGATGTTATGAGAAGACTGAAATAAAGCAGATAACCAACAGTGGATTCTGCTTTAAGTAAATTGTTGAGAAAAGGAACCCATGTGAGAATTCCCCAAATTATTTGTCCAAATGTGCAAGCATTAGTATGCTGGAAGGGGTGGAGGTGGCCAAACACACACAGCTGTTAACTGGGAGACTGGAGTTGGTGTTTCATCAGGAAAGAGTTGCTTATTTTTGTTTCCACTCATCATTTTGCAAGGTTTAAGCTAATACCAGGGGTGTTTTTATTACACAACTATACAAAAAAGTTCCTGCTTTATATGCACTAATTGCTCCTTTAAAATCATATAAAAAGAATTGTAAATGTCTGGTATAAATGCAGGTGTCATGCTGGGGGCTGTAAATGACCAGCCAATGGTGCCTTTGTCTGACAACATAGAAATTTGATGATATCCCTGATAATCCAGCAGTCGCTTTCCCAAAAAATTTTAAAACGACTAAGTTATGCAACAAAAGTTGGAATGGGCACAAAAACAACTGGTTGTTGTTAAGAAAAGCTCATTGCTTGGTTTGACACACCCTTTCTGAAAAGTTGTTTCCGTGCCTCCAAAGTAAAAAGATCTACCCTTATTACAAGGCACCGACCAGCTGAGATTGCCACACATTTAAACGTAATAAGAGTAATAATATTACTAATATTACTAATAACGCAAAAAAAATAATTATTAAGTGTTCATTTTGACATTTGCGTTTCATTCCTGAAATTGGAATAATTTGTAAACAAAGAGTTCATAAGTAGACTCAGAATCCCAGAGAATCACTTAACTGAGATGATTGCGTGATGACACATGAATTCCTGTGCATATACCACATTAAACCTTTTCCCTACCGTCAATCATCACGCTTTCATGATGTGAATCAGACACCCTCATTAACGGAAGGTTAGCCTGGTAAAGTCTTAATCGCTCCCTATCAACTCCACTATCAGAGATTACAGAGAACAGCCATGATATGCTATTTATGGCTGTGACTATGGCTAAAGCAGCTATTAGCCATGCTGGTTAACAAATGAAACCTCCTCGTAGTCTTCGAATTCTCTGAGGAGATGATTCCCGGTTATTGAGAGGAAGACCGGGAAATTAGTGGGTTGCAGGGGTAAAGATTATAACCTCTTCTAAATTGTGCCTGTATGTCTGTGTGACATCATGTGCATACATGTGTGCATGCGTTCTTTTCAGCCGCAATTGTCTCCCTGTTGGCGTTAATGTGATCTCGAGCCTGTACTTTAATTGGTGGCTGCGGTGCTCTCTTTCCAGAGCTATGCGTTCTTGATGGGTACTGTTTGCTCCTGCATACACACATATAAAACACAAACACACACACACAGACACACACACACAATGCCAGCTCAAAATCCATAATGGAAGGAAAGACAATGGCACATGAGGTAATTTCTGTCCAACCACACCCACCAGGCTCTAATTGCACTGCAAGGCATGTAAAGGAAAATCAGCGGCTGTGCGAGGCTGGACTGTCAAACCCTGGGAACACTGCGGCTCTGACAACTTTAATTGGTAGTTGTCGTGTATATCCCTGTCTTCATTAGCAGTCTAAGACTACCTGCTTCTCCTCCCACACACATGTGCACATACACAAGCACATCTATTGGTGAAAAGGTCATTAGACGTGCTTGGTTTAATAGCAGATTGTCATCCACAGCTGCCAGTGTTCTATAGACACTTACATAGAAAAGAAATCGCCTAGTTGTATTTTCATTCACTTAATTCACATTTTATGAATAACCACGCTTATGGTGAGCCATGGTTGTTTGATACAAATAATTATAACAGAACAGCTGAATGGACCTTTTTTCTCTTTCTGTCTATATCTGTATGAAAATGGAAAAAATACTGTACAGGAGCCTGAAAGAAGTGAGTATTGCTTTAGTTCATTTCTCAAAACAATTTGTTTCTGAAACCTGACACTTTTCTTGCAAAAACAACTTTTAGCCACAGCACACTTTTCAATGCTTGAGACCACAAAGTTAGAGGTTAATCAACCGCACCATGAAAGAAAGGAGGGAAATGTGAATGCTGCCTTTGAATAATGCATCACCCTAAAATGTTGTTTCATTAGTAAGTACTGATTAATGCAGAAAACGTCTTTCACCACAAAAAGAAACATGTCAAAAATACAAACCGACAAAATGCAGACATTTCAAAAGATAACAATATGGACAGTAAAAAAAAAAATTAAGAAAAGCTTCTTTTGAATTACTTTGGCTGCTGAATTAGTCCTCACGTCTGCATTCTGTTATAGTGTTCAGTATCTGGAATGAAGGAGTTTAGCTGTTTTTCTGATTGTCAAGAAAAAATTATTAACTCTCTTTCTCTCTCTTTCATTCTTTCTCCCTGTCCAATCCCCCAGTCATGTCTGTCCCGTTTGTAGCAACTGAAAATAAAATAAATACATAATTATAATAAAGGTCAATCAAATGGACCAATATGGCAGGGCCATGATGATCCACTTGGTAAAATAAATCCGCTTGGCATCTTTCTTGGCCTTAAGACAACAATTCTGACACAAAAAAAAAAAAGAAAAAATTATTAAAATAGTAATCCAGTGGTGCAAGATGACACCTGGCAGTATTATAAAGTGTCCATCCATCTTCATCTTATCTATCTCTGGGTTGCGGAGGGCTAGACCCTATCCCAGGTGTCATAGGGCAAAAGGCATGGTACACCCTGAACATGTCTGTCGCATGGCTAACACATAGCCCTTTTCTACTAGTACCTACCCAGGTCAGCTCGACGTGACTCATCTCAGCTTAATCAGTTTCAGTCATTTTCCATTGCAACTGAGTATTAGTTAATGTGGTACTGAAATGGGCTTGTTCGACAGCAATTCAGTAGAAATACCCGTGACGTCCTTTTTTTATTTTACACAAGCACAACACAACATTTGAGGACATCGAGGTGACAATGTTGAAGTCACATTTTCGGATCACGTTAGATCGCTCAGAAAGTAGATGCCAAAAAATTACCTGGTACCAGGTACTACCACGTAATAGAAAACCCTAAAAACAGAGTTGGGCTGAGCCAGGCTGAGTAGATACTAGTGGTAAAGGGCTAATAGAAAGAGACACAACTATGGCTAATTTAGAATCGCCAGTTAACCCAGTATGCACGTCTTTGGTCTGAGGCAGGGAATGTTCATGCTGTTAAGCATAGCAAGTTTGTTCATCTTGTCTTCTAGGCCAATACCTTGTGCACCTTTGGAAGACTCATTCTTACCACTTGTAATCATGTGAACTTGAGTTAACCATTGACATCCACATATGTGTCAAATTCAACACCTTTAATGTTGTGAATCGTCGCTGGTAACAAGAGCTGACTATCCCTCTAGAACCTGAAGACTAAGCAGCAGCTTTTACCTGACAAGTCCACCGTGTCCAGGACTGAAGCTGACACATCATGTCAGGGGTGTGACAAGGAAGATTTTTCAACATTCTTTGAATTGCATATTATAAATTTGTGCTTCAAGAGGCATGGCCTAGTGCAAAGTCCTGAGGCATCTAAAGGAGAACACTTGATGAAGCGCTATAACAGGAGCTTTTTGGTCACATCACACAGTTGTCACTTACAGCTTCCTCAAATTTGGCTCCCTCTTGCTGTTTAGGAATTTTTCTGTCTTTACCAACATGAAATTCAATGCAAAGTATTTTGTTTTGATATGAGAGAGGCGAGTTATTGATGGGTGGTTGGATATTAACAAATGGTATTAGCACTTCGGCCTCGGTTATTCTCCACTGCAGACCTGGACATGGACAGAAGGAGCAGTCATCCCTGTTACACTTCTTTGAAGTTTATTTGAGGTCTGCCGCCAACGGTGCATTGATTGTTGGTTCGTTGTAATGTAAATTCCCTGCTGACGTCTCTGCACGGTCACAAAAAAACAGGCAGGACATCTGCACTAACCTTCCTGCCACCATCTGATGACAAAATTTACATCATGCGGACCCGAGCGGACTCGCAGAGAAATTATAATCCTAGCTTTAGTTCAAATATAAAATCTCTAAACTTTTGTTTTAAAAAAAACAGGGCCCCTAACATAGAACCACAAACAACACAATGCGAATCAGCAAGATTATGCACTGTGTATGTTAATCCAACATACAGAATTCTGTGGGTGTGACTGTCATTGACTTTATGAAGGTGAGCCTGTACGCTCTGCCTTCATTCAACGCAGCCACTCTAGGTGGCCAGAGAGAAGCTATGCATTATTGAGTAAGGGCTTAGGGAGGGGGGCAGAGTGGATTAGGCTGATATTAACCTCCAGAGAAAAAGAGAAAAGGAAGAGGATGACATGATGAGGATCACCCCTGGCCATTTAAACTGCTTTAATTAAATCCTGGATGGAGAGGCCACAACTCAGGCTGAGCGAATGAAGGAAGAAACAAGATGAGGAAGAAGAAGAAGAGGAAAATGAGGCAAGGCAGAGCAGCAGTGAAAGAGACTGATTGGAGAATGGGGGGAAATAGGCGAGGAAAGAAAGAGGAAGAGACGAAAGGAAGAGCGTGTGCATGTGGGTGTGAGTGTGCTCGCTTGCAAAAACCTCCCACTGTGATGAGGCAGACTAATGAGTTAGCCTTTTGCCATGCTGGTCACATGTGTGTGTGGATGACAGGGACCGGGGCGAGCTGATAAATCAGCAGCAGAAATGAGATTTATAAAAACCTGATCGCCATCTCAACCTCCTGCCCCGCTCCCTGGCCACTCTGTCACCTTGCTATCTTCATCTGCAGAACTTAGAGGGGCCAACGGGGTGGATACTGGTCCGCTACATATGTAATAGGAAATTTAGCCTGTAGCTTCGTATATTAGTGTCCTGCCTTTTATATCACATGGCTGAGCTGGTTTCTAATTAAGTGAATGAGAGGAAATAGATGGTAACTTAGTTTGATGTATGCTGAATTTTAATTGGATGACAAATTAAAGGTTTTCTGAATTATTTATCATCACTATCGCCAGACATATTCATATTTGTGCATTTGCAGAACACTTCCACAACCAACAGACCATTTTAGTTAAATGTAGGACAGAAGAACACATTATTTAAAATGGATTTTTTTAATGAGTGAAATAAGGGGATTATATTTAGTTTACTTTGACTTGCAACGCAGAATGTCTTTTATTGTTCAAAGCTTATTTTCCAAAAGCTTGCTCCTTCAGTCTTCATGTAAATGTTATTTTTATTGGGACCGCATTTTGTTCTCAAAAACGTCCACGCTGCATGTATTTAATGTTCTTGAAGTTTTCTTCATTTTTTTTGCCAAAGTCCTTCACTTATATGGATGGATTAAATAATAATCAGCTGAATATCTATAATGCTAAAGGCTCTTTAGAGCATCATTGATACCTACCTAACAGTTTCCCTTTCAGCCTGTAAACCTAGTTAACAATAAAATAATCTAAAAAAAATGAACAATAAATTAACTATGTTTAAAACTACTGTTTCTACATTGGACAAAAATTGGTCAAAAGGTTTAATGTCATATTCGATTTAATCTACTAACATCCATCCCTTTAGTCAATTAAAGATGGACTAGGTGAGACAGAGTAAACCCCGTACAGGTTGCTGGTCTGTTGCAGGGCTTCCACTAACACATGTTCTCCTGTGTAGTGCAAACATAGTATGATCTTTTGCACATTACAACCAATCATTCAGTGTATGAGGGTGCATTGGTTGGTTCATTTTTAGTGCTCATCCAGTTTCTTTTAGTGAAAGTGCATGCTACGTATAACTAGATATTGGCATCTTGCTGCCAAACAGCAGACCAATAAGCTGCTGAAGATCCATTTATTTTCCTCTGGACTATTGGAAAAATAAGCGCTCAACTCGGTCACACCTAGTGTTTTCAGTCCATTTGCTACAGGTGTATAAAATCAAACAGCTAGCCATGCAGTCTACCTTTACCAACGTTCATGAAAGAATGAGTCCTCCTAAAGAGCTCAGTGAGTTAGAGTGGAACTAACAGCAAATCAGTTTGTAAAATTTCTTCCCTGCTAGATGTTTCATGATCAACTCTAAGTAACATTATTGAAAAGTTGATGTGTTTAGGGACCACAGCAAGTAAGCCACAAAGTGGCAGGCCACATGAAGTTATAGGTGACTCCGTGCTGAGGTGCATAGAAGTCACCAACGCTCTGCGGACACAAGAAGTGAAAACTCCAAATCTCCTCTGGCATTAACTTGCATGTCAGGAGCTTCATGGTATGGATTTGAACAGCTAAACAGCTTGTTGACAGTTATTTGTTTGTTTTTAAGTAAATAACATTCATAGACGCTGTGTACAGTGGAACTGAAGCCATTCAAAATAATGTTTCAAGCCACCTCTGGTATTAACATCAGCATAAAAGCTGTGTGTCAGGAGCTTCAGTGGTCATATCAGTATTGCGGTAAGTTTATATTATTGTTTGTTAGGGTTGTTTTAAAAAATGAATGTTGATTATGAAAGTTAAATACCAACTCCTGCAAAAAAATTATCTGACACATACTTTAAAAAACTGGTGGCGCTTTCAATGGTGTTGCATTTTTTGCTATTAAAAAACCACCAGTAACAACACATTCAGTCATGGCCTCAGTGAGGCAGCTTCTTTCTAACACAATTCCAACTTTAGCTTCTCAAAGGTAGAACTTATTACAGGACTGTTGCACCGAATTGCATCGAATTGTAAGAGTGTGTTGTTACTCTTCACCCCCTGTAGCTACAGAGTTATGTGTCACATAAACAAAAAGAAACGTTATAAATGAATGGGACTAAGCTGCTGTGGCGCATTGTGTCTTTTAAGAAATGCAAAACTTCATAATGCAGAATGCTTGACATTTGAAAGTTGGAATCATTCTCAAGTATAAAAACTTTTCCCATTTTTTGGTCATTTCATGTTTGTAACACTAACCTCTTACTTGAAGTTTATGCTTAAGAATAAGTATTTGGTGCTTTTGCTGTCCATTGTCTGATAAGAAGGGAAAGCAATGATATCAATGAGTATGTGCACAGAGAATACAGATTAACACTTTCATCGGACTCATCGAGGGGATTAAATGTATCATTCTTCTCTATGCGGTGTGTACACATCATCTTAGCAATATCAGCCAGCAGTAAAGCGTAGCTCATTAGAAGCGCTATTACAGTATTCTAATAAGAGAAGCCACAGCAAGGCGTGAAGACACGGTGTTTGATTATCTCCACTCCGCCTCGCTGGCTCCGCCCCTGCACGCCCTGATCTTTTCTCTCTGATCCATCTACAGGGCTGTGTGGTTTAATAGGCCTCTATGTAATGAGTAATGAGAAAGCCCACAGCCAGGTAGAACAAAGCTCAGGAAATGGATGCGCACATCAAAGAACAAGTGTACACTCTCAAATACAGCACTGAGCTGCTTAACAGAAGATGACCAGTACAGAGAGGCCGTTTGGTTTTGTTTACTTAGTTGAATAATCAATTTATGCAGTTTTGCATTACTTTAAATTATATAAACCATTAAATTGAAGAGAAACTTTAAGAAATAACTGAATCTGAACCTGTGTTCTGGCTAAATAAATGAGTGAGCATGAACATTATGTATTTTTGAAGTTCTTAATTGTCATGCTCTGTTTTACTAAGTAAGGATTTGTATTTAATATCACTGTGAGTGGAACTGAATAGGAACACCCACCAAGCTTCTCTCTTGATCGTGGCTCCAAGTGGCAGAAATTAGTTTCCTCTGAAGCGTGTCTGAGCTCAGCCTCAGAAATGGGGTGAGGTGCTCAGTCATTCAGGAGAGGCTGAATGTAGAGTTGCTACTCCTCCACATCGAAAGGAGACAGGTGACGTGGTTTGGGCAGCTGACCAGGATGCCTCCTCAGTGAGGTGTTGAGGGCACATAATGGATGCCAGACCCACGAGTCTCTGGAGATTTTACACCTCTGGGCTGGCTGACTGTGTGTTTATTTCAGTTATTTTATACTGGGTTTTACATATATAAAGCCTAAGCAACCGTATGGTTTTCTCATTGAGGATGGCAACACTAACTAAAAACTACTCATTCCACTGGCTTAGAGACCAGTTGATGACTGCCTGGCAACCACTGGTTGTCACGGAAAAATGCATCTTTTCCTGTCATTTTGAGTGGTTGCTAGCAGCCGTTGTGAAAATTACCGCTGCAGCCCCAATCATGAAGGTCTAGGCACCAGTTAGTTACCCCACCCCCCAGTAACCACTCGATGGTGGGGAAAAAGTACTTTAAATGAGAATGATCTCCATTTCCAGCTTACGTCACACTTTCTCATGTTTCACTACCGCTACTGCTTATTGGTTGGATAGTGAGTGTTTGCAGACAAGTCACTGTCCTCCATGCAAACTACAGCCGACCACGGCAGTCTGCTACCAACCAAAGCAATCAAAAGCAGCTTTCTCGAGCAGCCAACCTGTCTCTATGCCTGTGTGAGTGAGGCTTTATGCAGATTAAAAAAGACTGCTGAAACCCATCCAGTTCTGACAGTGATCAAACAGAGCCCTGCAGCCTAAGTGCAACAGCAGGCTTTATTTATTTTATTTTTTAAATATTTGAATTTTCAAACTTGTATTCTTCAGACTACAGAATGATGAAGCGACTACCAGAAATGATGACTGCTTCTTCTGGAATCAAAAAATGTTCATACGTTCGACACCTTGGGACTGGTGAAGGACACCGTTGTTAAAAACAGTTCGCCCTTGATTATTGCTACCCTTGTTCTCATGCCTTTTTAAAAAGCAATACTTGTTTCATCTGTTTAGAGTTAAATGAAGCAAGATAAGACTCCATGTTATCGGAATTTAAGGTGATAAGGGCAGTGATCAATACTGTGATTAAAAGATTGGAAAAATAAGTGTAGTTTTGCATCTGTAATCCCTACAGATGTGTAGAATTAAAAGTGATTCAATCAGATATTGATTTATTCATCTTGTCAGTGTTGGCACTTGACTGTATTTCCCCATATTTCTCTCTATATATAGAATGTGGAAAAGCCCCTCTGTGCACCTTGCCCTCTCTGTTGTAATTCAAGGGGGAGAGGCAGCTATTAGCAGGCCAGGGAGAGCACTGTTCTCTACACCCAGCCACACTCCGTGTCTTGTGCTGTAATCTGTTGAAATTATTGATTTTCTTTACCTTAGTTTCTAACACCATTTACTGTATTCTGAGGGTGCGGATGGAGACAAGCTGTGAATTCACAAAAGAATTCAGCCAGTTCACAGATCAAAGCTCCCCATTTCCTTTGGCGTTAAACACTGAGTGTTAACAGCGGGATAGGCAGGTTGCATAGGTCATCCTTGAATGAAATAAATAATACTTGATTAACAAAATTCCATTTTGTGCCCAGCGTATGCTTTTAAGCCCACATCTTGCTATATTTGTGACGCGTAAACTTTGTGGTGTAGCAGTGAGATGACAGACACAGCGGGGATTGTGTTAGTAGCAGTCAGGTAGTGCAGTGCAATTCTGGCTTTTCCTTTTCAGATGATTAAATCCCTTAACTATCTGAGGGTGGCAGGACAGGTATGTGCGTTCCATCTGAAGCCTGTAAATTAAGGGATGTGGTGTGCATTTTCAAAGCGCTCCACTATCACGTATGTCCCCTGCACTGTGGGTACCCTGATGAAACCTTGCGCAATACTGCCAGGCCTGGAAATACACAGCCAAACTGGTTTGCTGTAAATTGGTTGGCTGCTCTGCAGGGCTTTTAATTTCAGTGTGGATCATCATCTCCTAGTCCATGAGAGTTATGTGTGTTTTAATACACACATACTGTCTTCAGCACATGCGTTGCCATTGATGATTGATGATTCTATTGAAATGTCACATGTAAAGAAGATTTTGAATGCACGCCACACATCTCACAGGCAGCAAACAACTTCCCCTGGTCTGCACAGTTAGCTTTTGCTGCCTTTAAAATACAATATCCTTGTGTGATTACATTTATGACTTGAAATCATGATTTCACCCTGTTATGCAGCGAGGTGTGGACACTCATCCATAGAAGCAGACGTACCCAATTTATATTCGTCATGTCCGTCCCCTGAAGTGGAGCTTTAAAAGAAACAGCAGTTTTCTATAGAAGAGTGTGCAAACTGCTTGGAAACATCCAGCACAAAAGAAGAGCAGCAGGTTGAGAGCTCATCCTTGTCGTTTCGTTACAAAATAGGCAGAGATGTACAATAAATTCGGTTCCAGGGTTAGATGATGAAAGAAACAAAAAAAAAAAAATGTATAAAAGTGTCATAACCGTATCTGACCCTGCATGCACAGTTGTATAATTATGCCTTTTTAAACTATTGTAGCTGTAATAGAATAACTTAACTGTTTTGGGGGAGTTTTCAGCTTTTTGATTTTTGTTTTTTTGTTCCTCTTCATAGTTGCCTGTGTTTTAAATTCAGCATGAGTGTATTATATCAGGTTCCTTCATATGAAACTAGCCATTTTTATTAAAAATCTCTTTTCTCGCCCAGTTATCAAGCAGAATGACGGGCTATCTTAAGCCTCTATTGTGCCAAGCTGGCTGTGTAACACATTTGCTCTGAGAGCTGATAGCACTTTCCATTTACTAATGATTAGTTTGTGCCTTAGCATGAGGGTTATTTGTACCCACTCTGCACTGGAGAATCATATTTTATCAAGAAGTGAGGGGTCACAAGAACAGGAGAGAGAGGCTCTGAGTGTCATATTACCTATTCAATACTTCTGTGTATTCCTGTCTAAGAGTCTCATATTTTGGAATAGCTCTTACAGCAGTAACACCCTTTGTCAAGCCTGGCTTTGTTAAATGTGTGGGGATATACAATGACCCGGCTACACTCCACACAAGTTTTAATTGCAGTAATCTAGTTTTCCCTTCAACATCTTGTGGAAGTCTAAAAGATAGGCCCCATCCATCATGGCCCCTTGTATGGCCCCTAGCTTTTTCACAAAGATGATCAACAAAAACAGTCTGCATGCCCATATTTTGTAGTCACTTCTAGAAAAGTTACAAAGAATCCACAAGACACCAGCCAACATGACCAAACACATTTGTTTATTTTCTTTAGCTGAGGTCTAAATTCTCAGGGTGTTGTATGTGGTAAAAAGTTGCTGTTTTTACGACGCAAGCTTCAGACATGTTCTGGAGAATCAGTTCAGCATGTTTTTCATGGTTTTCCTTTCTCGTATGTGCATTTGCACTAGTAGAAATACTCTGAAAAGCTGCCTACATAAAATGTGAATAGTGAAAGGCAATTATCCTGATGAGGGTTGCAAGCCAAGAGGTTCATGGCAATATGTTCCTGGAGCTTTAGCCTCTTGAGCCTTTACGTCCATCGCAGTGCACCTAAAGGTGAAGTTGTTCCAGAAATCAGTGTCCCTGCACTGTAGAACTAAGTGGTTCAGGAGATCCTTTATCCTGGCTGTTGTTATTAGATTTTATAATATAACTGGTAATTAGTTTTACAGGGATGATCATGTATCAACCATTCTAGCTAGAAAAAATCAAAGGACCACACTACCTCGCTGGGAGAGGGTTACTGTCGGCCCACCCTGGAGACTAGCTTGGGGGAGGGGCTTGTGGGTAAGTGCCTAGTGTAGCCGCTTTGGCCCAGCCCTTAAGAATGACATTAGTCTGGGATTAGCAACATGTCCCACATTGTCCCAGAGAAACATATTCCATTTTAGGTTTATTGGAATATGGTCACCCTATACATAAGCAAAATTTGGATGGATGGATAGATGGATGTCATTACAGACTTTGCTAGCAAGTTGAAAACCTACAACTAACGTCTGAACTGAGAGCTACTGTTTAACTTTCCTGAGTTCGTTATGTTGTCAGTTAGAACCCTGGATGAACTCTAATTGGCTAAAGCTGCTGTTGCAATATTTTTAAGGTACAGTTTTTATGCCTCAGTTGTATTTTTCATTGTGCTTTTTTAAAGGGTGTTATGTTAGCATCTGAGTGGATTGTGACTCAACATGAGTCGAGAGTGAGAAAAGTTGATCCTAAGGCTGCATTTTCTGGGGCCACTGCTTACGACTCATTAACTGCTCATTTACAATGGATAAAATACTGCAGAAGGATATGTAACTGTTTCCACATAATGGGTGTCATCATCATCATCATCACAATAGCGGAAATGAGTTAATTTCTTATGAAATCCACAAACACTATATACTAGTACTTTCAAAAGTGGCTAAATATGTAATTCATCATTGTGTCTCAACACAATAAAACCCAGTTTCTTTATGTTCACACCATTCGCATTCAATAGCATGGTGGTGTTATAGCAGGTTGTTTATGATGTATTTACTTAGAGACTGCGTGTGAGTGTTTTGTACATGTACCAGCTTTCTGACTGAACTGCTTTATCCATGGCAGAGATTCAGATCCAATCAAATCTGCCTTCACTATGTTTGCCTGCAGTTATTGTGTTATCACGTCTTTTGTTTCGGTGCGCAGACAATCATGCACACACACCGTGCGCAGTCACTATTGTTTTATGAAAAATCATATGGACTGGATCTGTGCCTTGCATAACCACTGGGTATCATGAACACTACAGTTCATTTATGGTTGAACTCACTGGGAGAATACCAGGCACCAAAAGCTTCCAGCTTGACCGCTTACCACAGTGCTAAAATATCAGTAGCTGCAGAAGCAACCACAGTCAGCTTATAAGTCAGACTGCCAACCTCTGCTGGTTTGGCAGCTGCACTCTGAGTAACTGGATTTGGTCTCTGAGGCCTGCTGGAGAGGGATATATTCTACATCTGTTCATGGCATAGCTGTTTGTCCAGTGTGACAGAAATCTATAGTGTAACAACACCCTACTAACATTTTATGATACTTCAGTTCAACTTCCTGTCCTCGTTCTAATAAGATGTAAATTGCTTACAAAAATATCTGCCAAGACACCAATTGGCCAAAAGATTCCAGCACTTATATTTATATTTACATTTGGAGGACGTTCATACACACATAAAGGAACTTGCAAACTCCAACTCCAAACATGCGCATCCATAACTAAGCCAGCTGGCACAAGTTTCCTAAAACCGATTGAAAAAGCACTAACAAAGAGACAAACATGTGACACAAAAGTATGTCAGCTAGATAGAACTGACTACACGTCAGTTTCCTTGGTGTGAAATTAAATTAAGCTGGCCCCAATGAGTGCTCATTTCAGTTAAATAAAAGTTGGGGATCGGTTCATTCCAGATTAATTTCATTTCTGTGTAGTTAAATTGAGTCCTTTATCAAAATGTTTGGCAAGATTCCCTTTAGACATACTGTCATCATTATTCTTAGAGTAGCTTCGTGTTACATATGAGTCAAAATAATCCATATTTATCTTATTGTGAGCTTTGGTGAAGCCTTTCAGTTTATCCTTTGTCTGCCTAGGTTCGTGCAAAAGTTCAAAACACTGCTGGGTCTTTAGTCTCTCCTGGCTCGTTAGCTGTTAACCTTTACTGTTTAGACCTCGTCCGCTTTGATGAAGGGGTGGCAGAAAGACACCATCACAGTACTACACGATCCAGGGTGATTTACAAAACATCTGTGACACAGGAAATTAGAGCTATCTGGACCCCAACAGTGGTTGCAACTAAAGTGTATTTTGAAAATCACTTTAGTTATGCTGTTTATGTTGACGTCCTGCAACACTGAACCTATGGCACGATTCCAATATATCCATCTACTTGCTCCCACTCCATGATGAGTTCAACAATCACATTTATAAGAAAACAGCCGCAAATAGGAAAACACTCCAGAAGCACAAAATATACAATGGAAGGGTTTTTGGGAGACATTAACGTGGCAGAAAACAAAAACCAGCAAATGTCGTGCACTGAGACATGCTTGAAAGAAACAGAGGAGAAACAAATCCAGGTAACGTGTGGTTTGTTCGCTCTATTCTTGTAAAGCTGTAGACATGTGTGCTATTAGCTGCTTGCGCTTAGATTATCACTTCTGCAGCTCTAAGTAGCATGATTGTCTCAGCCAAAACACTTTTGTTGTGTTTTGTGAGTTTTGGGTGGTTTCTTTTATTTCCATTCTGTTTTTGTGGCAATTTTCTATTTGCTGTTGTTTCTGTCACCCTTCACTGACAGAAACAGGAACTTCCAATCACTCTCTGCTGCCAGAGGCATGTATTGATATCACCACTTTAGACGTCAATCAATTTTCAGGAAATGCATACGTGACATACAAATATGTAGCTAGTAAATTTCCATTTCATTTGTTTAATTCTTCTTAATTCTTCTAGAAGTTCTTAAAAATAACCCAAAGCTGATACCTGTAAATACCTAGAGAGCAAGTGTTTCACCTTCCCAGAGTGTGGTTAGTGCCTTGATGGGCATTCAGTCTTGTGAAGCTTTATAATTTAAACCTACAAAAGGTTAGTTGATTTGCAACAGCAGTTAGTGTGGCAGACCCTCCAATCAAACAAGCACATGGAATGAAGGTGTAGGAAAAAGATTTAGGCAATCAGGTTGCCACATGGCTTACAGGTTAAGGTTCCCCAGCCTCGGAGTATTACTCAGTCTCTGATTCCTTTCGTCAGTTAGCCACAGGTGTCGCACATCACACCATCGTGGGGTTGAATAAAGGCTGAACTTAAAGAGTCAAATCATGGATCTTTGACTGATGCTTCAAAACATCGACTTACTGGCCTGAGTAATGCACCAAGAAATGAAACTACACCAGCACAAGTCTGTAAATAATAACACTGCTAGCGTGTATGAACACAAACACCGACAATACAAATCTGAAAAAGAAATGGCTTTACAAAGATTACAGTTCAATCGATGGCCTTAAGAACCAATGTGAGTGCTTAAAAACCCAACTCAACTCCACAGGGTCAGTTTTAAGAACCTCTTTAAAAGCAGAGTCATCATGATTCTCATTAATTCTTCTGATAAACATTAAGGCTGTATTTTTTTTTGATCACTTCTGAATTCATTTAAATGACTTAAAGCATGGGAATTTCCTAATGAAAAAGAATCACCTGTGTACCTTTAATTTAAACGCACTCATCAAAAGCATCTCCAGAAGTGGCAGTGTTTCGCTTTTTGCACAGAACTTGGCACGACTTCTTGATGGGGTTTTCATTGTAATTATGTTCTCTTTAGCATCTTCTTTAAATGCAGTTATAACGATTTATTAGTTTAGTGGATTATGACTCCATCTGTCTGCTTTCTGTTTTGTTGGGTATTGTTCAGCGCGTCATCGTGAAGCCGCACAGATAAAAGTTTTCTCGCTGTTTAGCACCCTGGTGTGTATCAATCTAGTGGCACACTCCAAAAAGCCCCCATCAACCACCAACCTGATTCCCGTCTTTGAAATAGAGAGAGGAACGTGATTGAACTCCTCTCTTTTATTTCTCCCCCTTTGCTCGTTTTTCTCTGATTGAATGTGTTTTATCTATTCCTGTGGAGGTTGCGGGGTGGAGGGAGAAGAAGGGAGGGACGAGGAGGAGCGGACGGGAGGGTACTATGGCACAAGTCGTCATGATGAAAGGGGTCTTTCACTCTTTAACTCTCCCCGTCGTTCCTCTTTTCAGCTGTTTGAGGCATCTCATCAAATGGGCCTGAATAGTAGACGTGACACTATCTGTCTCTCCTCCACCCCGTCCTCCCTTCTTCTTGGTATCTCACCCACACACCCTTCCATCCTTCCCTCCCTCCCCATCTGTTTTGACTCTGTCCTCTATCTACCTGCAACCACAGGCATCCATCCACCCATTCACTCTCTCACAATGCTGCTCGGTGACCACTGACAGGAGGCCAGAGTAAAAGAAAAAAAGCCCAAGTTCACACTGAGTATAAACATTAAAGCGTCCATTCTGCTGCAGACTTCTTATACTTCCTGTTTACTACATATACAGCAAGAAGCTCACCGAGCATTTTATTTGATGCATCATGCAGACAGCTTACTCCTGTGGAAGGAAGACTCTCTCTCAGAGCGACACCGGACAGTCGTTTCTGAAAATCCTTTTTAGAGCATAAGCTTGTGTGTTGAAGAGCTTTTTGCCAGAGAGGGATTATAAAGTGGAAGTGGTACAAGCAATCGATAACCTGGCTACAGAAATCAGACTCTGCATCACCAGAGTTGGAGTGGTGTAGGATTGGAGTTGGATTCTACAGGCCACATCTGTCCCTGCTCTCATCCGAGGCTCGATCCAAGTTCCATTCAAATTCCTCCTGTCTCTTCCTATCAGTGCAGTGGCTCATCAGTGCGGGCATGAGTGTTAGTTTTGCAGTGATGAAAACAGACAGAAACTGAATGACACAGATTTTCCAGAATTAGAAGAAAAACTTATTTTATTGCTCTTAGACTGTCCAAACAGCGCCTTTGTGTGGGTAAATGTTGGCCCTAAGCTTTCTTTCAGCTAATTGGCTCAGTGGACCATTTGCTATGCTGTCTCTTTGGTTCTGTTTCAAACCAGAAAGCACAGTGAGGAAATTATTTTAAGATACTGTTGAAATGACGCATAGTGTCTCGGACTGCTTGTATTTGATTTTACTTGTTTTAGGAAGTTTTTTATTCACATCCCTTTGGAAGAGAGAAAGTAAATATACCAAGGTACAAAAAAGCAATAATTCATCCATTTCAGATTTATTAACAAAACCTTAGCTGAACTGAAAAACACTAAAAACCCATCTGTCTGTTTATTCTCTTAATAGACTTATTCAGTTGAGGATCAGAGGAGGTTGGAGCCTATCCCAACTGCTATGGGGCAGGAATACCCCTAACATACATTATTTGGCTTGTGGGACGATGCTGAGGTACGCAGAGGAAAGCCAGCCAGGCATATTAGTGCAAGCAGAACCTGCAAATACTGCAAAAAAGGCTCCAGTTGAACCACAGGTTAAAAACCCAGGACCCAGGACTGTTTGTATTCAAAATCAAAATTTGTCTCCAACCAAGTTTCATTTAAAATTGAATGAGGATTCTTTTTGCTTGTGTAGTGATCAAACATTTCTAGGTTCAATCTTTTTCATTGCCTTGTTTTCTATCAGTTATTACATAAAGCTGGACGTGCAGAAAGTTAAAAATACATCACTTCTTTCTCCACATTTGCAGCTAAAGTGTTTCAGATTATCAAACAAACTTAAATATTAGACAAAGATAACACAAGTAAACACAAAATTCAGTTTCCAAGCCTACATGGCCCTGTGTGAAAAAGTGATTGCCCCCTAAACCTAATGACTGGGCCAACTGTAGCAGGAACAACTGCAATCAAGCGTTTTCGATAACTGGCAATGAGTCTTTTGAGTCAGATAACTGGCAATGAGTCAGATGAATGAATGAATTGCATGAATGGATGAAATGGATGAATTTTTGCCCCACTCATCTTTGCAGAACTGTTGTAGGAGCCACACTGGAGCATGAGCCGCCTTTTTAAGGGCATACCACAGCATGTCAATCGGATGCTCCATAGTCTTCATTTTGTTTTTCTTAAAACCATTCAGAGGTGGACTTGCTGGTGTGTTTTGGATCATTGTCCTGCTACAGATCTCAGGTGCACTTCAGCTTGAGATCACGAACGGATGGCTGGACATTCTCCTTCAGGATGTTCTGGTAGAGAGCAGAATTCATGCTTCCATTCACCACAGCAAGTCTTCCAGGTCCCGGCGCAGCAAACCAGCCCCAGACCATCACACTGCCACCACCATTCTTGCTATGATGTTCCTTTTCTGAAATGTAAAATCTTTGTTACTTTTACACCCGATGTAATGAGACACACGTCTTCCAAAGGGTACCATTTTTTTCACCTCAGTCCACAGAGTATTTTACCAAAAGTCTTGGGGGTTATCAGGATGTTTTCTGGCAAAACTGAGACGAGACTTTATGTTCCTTTTGCTCAGCAGTGGTTTTGGTCTTGGAACCATATACTATATATCTACCATATAAGACATTTTTGCCCAGTCCTTATGGTGGAGTCATGAACACTGAGATGAACTGAGGCTAGTGAAGCCTGCAGTTCTTTAGATGTTGCTCTGAGGTCTTTTGTGACCTCTTGGATGAGTCATCACTGTGCTGTCAGGCTAATTTGGTGGGCTGGACACTCCTGGGAAGGTTCACCACTGTTCCATGTTTTTGCCATTTGTGGATAATGGCTCTCACTGTGGTTCGCTGGAGTCCCACAGCTTTAGAAATGGCTGTATAACCTTTTCCAGACTCAGAAATCTCAATTACTTTGCTTCTCATTTGTTCCTGAATTTCCTTGGATCATGGCATGATGTCTGGCTTTTGTTCTACTCTACTTTGTCAGGCAGGTCCTATTTAAGTGATTTCTTGATTGAGAACAGGTGTGGCAGTAATCAGGCCTAGAGAAATTGAACTCAGCGTTCCAAAGATGTGATACACCACAGTTAATTTATGTTATAACAGGGGGGTAATCACATTTTCACACAGGGCTATGTAGGTTTGGATGTTTTTCTTCCTCAATAACAAATGCCTTAATTTAGAGACTGCATTCTGTGTTTACTTGTGTTATCTTTGTATAATTTTTAAATTAATCTGAAACATCACATGTGACAAACACACAAAACATAGGAAATCAGGAAGGGGGCAAACACTTTTTCACACCACTGTATATCACTGCTATGTTTCAATCACAAATCCATTTCCCTGATTTTTGGTCTATGACTGAATAGCTGAACTAAATTGCATTCATTGATCTTTTTTCCCCCATGCCATGTTACTGTACAGTAGGTCTGTTCGATATAACGATATATATCGGATGACGATATAAAAACGTCTATCGTTTCATTTTACGCTATCGTTTGTTTCGTGGTGTCGCAAAATAAACTGTTTACGTCAATATTTTTTCATTGTTTTGATGGTCACTGTAGTGGCTATATTAATTTCTTAAAGTTCTCTCTTTCTCTTATATTTTATATAACCACACTACGGACGGACAAGCGCCTGTTTTTATGCGTTGTCATTAGCAACAATGACGGTAACACCATCGCATGTCCGCTTGTTTATGTTCCACATAAACCTTTCACAATAAAGCTCAAGATCCTGTTGAGACTTTTCAAAATAAACAGAATCACGTAAAAGAGCAGATTATTTACGGATGAGAAGTAAAAAAGAGCCGCCAGGTGCTAAAAAATAAACCTTAGACTCAAACGTTAGAACAGGCTTTTCCCCGCAGCACGCTGTGTAATAAATACAAAAACGGCGGCCTTTACAACTTATGTCTAAAAATGTATCGTTTCATGCATCTGTTAAAACACTCGACTCCAGCTACATGACGCGCAGCTGGAAACACTTCCCGCAAGACGAGCTGCCCGAGATTCACAGAATTTACAGAAAATGTTACATTTGTGTGATTTATATCGTTATCGGGACGATAGAATTCTTATATCGGGATATGAGATTTTGGTCATATCGCACAGCCCTACTGTACAGCATCTAAAAATGAATTCAAAAATAGTATTATTGAATACTAACCAGCGGAACTTGTTCACTTCAGTCATGTGTGAAAACAGACATATATGTTAATTTGTCATGTTATTCTTTTTCATTATATGACTCTATACCCGATGGTGCGATATGGCAGCCTCGCTTCTGTAAGTCTGCCCCAGGGCAGCTGTGGCTACAATTGCAGCTGCCTCCACCAGTGTGTGAATGTGAGAGTGAATGAATAGTGGTATTGTAAAGCGCTTTGGGTGCCTTGAAAAGCGCTATATAAATCCAATCCATTATTATTATTATCATTATATAGAGAGATATCAAAAGTTGCTGTTCATAAACACCAAAAAATGTATTATGAAAAACTTATTTGTATAATATGAAGTAATCAATTACTACATCTACAGTAGGGCTGCCACGATTAGTCGACTAGTCACGATTACGTCGACTATCAAAATCGTTGACGACTAATTTAATAGTCAACGCGTCGTTTGAAGCTTTGTAAGATCCCAAAAGACGCAGGAATAAGTAGCAGGATTTAAAAGTGTAATAATGGACTGAAACAGAAGATGCATTGGCAGCACTGCATGAAGAAGGATGACGTCTGCCGTTAAACCCCGAAGAAGAAGAAGAAGAAGCAGTGTTCCAGAATTCATAGCGCGGCACTGCTCAGTTTCCAACAATGGCGGCCGCTAGTTAGTTTTAATATTACTCTTGGGTCGTGTCCAAATTCACGGGCTGCATCCTCCTGAGGCCGCATTTGTAGACCGATTACGTCACAGCAATGTGCCAAAGGCTGTCCAAATTCGTAGACTCCTCCAAATGCAGCCGACAAATGTGTCCTCCTTTTCCCCGAATTTGAAGGATGGGTCGGGTGTGTCCTTCGTGGCCTACCATATCCCAGAATTCATAGCCAAACTCCAGTTTGCAACAATGGCGGCCTCTACTAAGTTTTAAAATTACTCTTACTAATCTTTCTGGGTCACAAAATAAACTTTTAACATATTTTCAGGCGAGAAAGTAGCTGTGTAAACATCAAATATCTGCTCGGTTTACCAAGATATCGCATATTTGCAAAAGTGCTTCGACGTTTTCGGAGACGTCTGCTACCCACCAGCTCGATAGCTAGCCGGGGTTCAAGGCTCACTAGAGCCGCTGAGAACACCAAATCGTTTTCAAACCCACCGCCGTCTTTCGCTACTAAGGTTAAACATGATATATAAGTCACTTAGATAACTTAAAAATGTTATTGTTTGGCTTTTTTCAGTATTTTATTTGTTCCTGAGTAAATCAGTTTGGCTGAGATTAAATTATACTTTTTACACAGCCGAATAAACGTCAAGCAGACAGCTGATTATCAGAAGTGTGAGATGCTCGAGAATATACTCCGGTGTCCTGTTATATTTTAGATAGCAAGGAGTTTATTAAACGTCACCGAAACAATCCGCAAATTTCATTAAAATTTAATAAAATATCATCTTGTCTTTATTTTTAGTTAGCACATACCTTAAACACTTAAAGCTGTAAGCTAATGATAGTTATATAAGAGTAGATGCTGCTGGTGCAATAAGCTGTACGTCCAATGGATGCATGATCTGATTAGTCGACTAATCGCAAAAATAATCGGTGACTAGTTGACTATCAAAATAATCGTTTGTGGCAGCCCCTATCTATAGCAAGAATCTCACTGATCATTTGTAACTATGTGCACTATTAGTATCACTGTTTGATGAACTCTTGCATACAAATATGCATGACAACACATCGCAGTAACCTCAAAGTCCCACTACACTATAAACTGTTTTATCAAAATGTATTTATAAACAAGCCCGTAACGTACACGTAATGTCAAGGTTCATTTTTCAGACCAGCTCGTACATTTTATATATATTCAACTAAATCAGCTCTGAACGATTCACAGATCAAAAACTCCTAATTTATAATTTATTGGGCCTTTTTATATCTCCAAAGGTAATCAAACAAACTGTTTTAGCTCCTTCCCTTTAGGGTGGTGATTGGCTCCCTCTCACAAACAAAGGGTTTAAACAGCCGGTAGGTGGGGCTTCTATGGGCATGTCTAGTCTTTTTACCATCCTACAGGTGCAAGAGTAGACAAAACTACTGGAAACTGAGTACAGCATCTGCAGGCTGTACTTCTACATACGCTGATCTCACTGATTTGAAACTTTGGCCATGTTTAATTTGTGCATCTACTCTTGTAGCAGCATGTATCACACAAAAAAAAATAGTTTCACTTTATATAAAAACTGTTTTCTCGAATTTGCCGAGACATTTCAATTTTTGGGATGTCTCACAGATATGTGGGCACAATAGTTAGAGAATTTGCAGCTGTTCAAGCTCCTGGGAGAATAAGGGGTTCTAGCGGAGGTGGGAATAGAAATTAGTGGGGAGTCAAGTTGAGAGGAAAGAAGAGGTGGTAAAAGCTCTGCAGTTGAGAGAAAATGCTCGCAATCGTCGAGCAAGAAAGATAAGGTTAGGAGATATGTTGAAAAGGGTGCGCAGGAGATGGATAAGGGGAGGAGTGGAATGAGAGAGGGTGAGAGATAATGAGGGGGGGAAAGAGAGAGCACGGGGAATGAGAAGATAGAGACGATTTCCTATTCCGTCAGACGCACTGTGGCTCATTCATTATATTCCCCAGGCAATTACCCAGGCCACCTGCTTTGTCTCTCCCCTCATTGTTTCCATCTCCCTCTGTCTCTATCTTTCTCTCTGTCTTTCACTTGATCTCTGTCTGTCATTCTCTCTATTGCTTCTTCACCATTCCTGTGTGATCCTTGCCGGTTTGCCAACTCTTTTCCCTTGCTCTCCTCATGTCTCGGTTTCTCTCCCTGCATTGTCTCTATCCTCCTGCTCCTTTTGTGTGTATGCTTGTTTAATGTGGGGGGGAAAGCTGACAGACTGGTGTGTGCATGTGTTTGTGTGCATGTGTGTGATGTTGGGCCAGTCCTAATGAGCTCAGCCTTGCATTTAGCAGGATGCCAGGTCTGGGCTAGCTGCTGCTTTACTTGTCTCAATTGCTTGAATTCACTGGACGACTTTACGGGTTAAACCTCAGACCTGCAAATTTTCCACGCTTTTTCAGCGTCTTTGTTCCAAAACAGCAAATCCTTCCAAATGCTGTCAGTGTAGGAGAAAATGCCTTCCTTTCCATTGTCTTTAAAGCTCTATCATTTCTATCTCCTTATTGTTTTTTCTTTAGATGCTAATCATTCTAAATTCTAAAATGTCTTTTACAGTGTCAAATGTGCATTTTAAATCACATCAGCATCAATTGTGGTAATTCTTTATGCTTCTACGCCAGCGACAGCTGTGGCTGGATTACATCTTTCAGCTGCATGTTTGTTTCTCCATCCTGTCCCCATGGGTGTACAGGGTGGGCCATTTATATGGATACACCGTAATAACATGGGAATGGTTGGTGATATTAAAGTCCTGTTTGTGGCACATTAGTATATGTGAGGGGGCAAACTCCTCAACATGGGTGGTGACCATGGTGGCCATTTAGAAGTCGGCCATCTTGGATACAACTTTTGTTTTTTCAATAGGAAGAGGGCCATGTGACACATCAAACTTATTGGTAATGTCACAAGAAAGACAATGGTGTGCTTGGTTCCAACGTAGCTTTATTCTTTCATGAGTCACCACCCATCTTGAGGAGTGGGAAGGAAAAACTCCCTTTTAACAGGAAGAAACCTCCGGCAGAACCAGGCTCAGGGAGGGGTGGCCATCTGCTGCGACCGGTTGGGGTGAGAGAAGGAAGACAGGATAAAGACATGCTGTGGAAGAGAGACAGGGGTTAATAACAGATATGATTCAATGCATAGTGAGTGAGAAAGGTGACTGGAAAGGAAAAACTCAATGCATCATGGGAATCCCCCGGCAGCCTACGTCTATTGCAGCATAACTAAGGGAGGATTCAGGGTCACCTGATCCAGCCCTAACTATATGCTTTAGCAAAAAGGAAAGTTTTAAGCCTAATCTTAAAAGTAGAGATAGTGTCTGTCTCCCAAATCCAAACTGGAAGCTGGTTCCACAGAAGAGGGGCCTGAAAGCTGAAGGCTCTCCCTCCCATTCTACTTTTAAATACTCTAAGAACAACAAGTAGGCCTGCAGAGCGAGAGCAAAGTGCTCTAATAGGGTGATATGGCACTACAAGGTCATTAAGATAAGATGGGGCCTGATTATTTAAGACCTTGTATGTTAGGAGCAGGATTTTGAATTCTATTCTGGATTTAACAGGAAGCCAATGAAGGGAAGCCAAAACAGGAGAAATATGCTCTCTCTTTCTAGTCCCTGTCAGGACTCTAGCTGCAGCATTTTGGATTAGCTGAAGGCTTTTCAGTGAGTTTTTTGGACATCCTGATAATAATGAATTACAGTAGTCCAGCCTGGAAGTAATAAATGCATGAACTAGTTTTTCAGCGTCACTCTGAGACAGGATATTTCTAACTTTAGAGATGTTGCGCAAATGGAAGAAAGCAGTCTTTCATATTTGTTTAATATGTGCGTTGAAGGACATGTCCTGGTCAAAAATGACTCCAAGGTTCCTCACAGCGTTACTGAAGGCCAAGGTAATGCCATCCAGAGTAAGAATCTGGTTAGATATCATATTTCTAAGATTTTCAGGGCCGAGTAAAATAACCTCAGTTTTATCTGAATTAAGAAGCAGAAAGTTAGCGGCCATCCAGGTCTTTATGTCTTTAAGACATTCCTGCAGTTTAACTAATTGGTGTGTGTTATCTGGCTTCATAGACAGATAGAGCTGGGTGTCATCTTCATAGCAGTGAAAATGTATGCTATGTCTTCTAATGATGCTGCCTAGGGGAAGCATGTATAGTGTAAACAGAATTGGTCCTAGCACTGAACCCTGTGGAACTCCATAATTAACCTCAGTGTGTGAAGAGGACTCTCCATTTACATGAACAAACTGGAGTCTATTAGATAGATATGATACAAACCACTGCAGTGCAGTACCTGTAATACCTGTAATGTTCTAATCGCTCTAATAGGATATTATGGTCGACAGTATCGAATGCTGCACTAAGGTCTAGCAGGACAAGCACAGAGATGAGTCCACTGTCAGAGGCCAAGATCATTTGTAACCTTCACTAAAGCTGTTTCTGTGCTGTGATGAGCTCTGAAACCTGACTGAAACTCTTCAAATAAGCCATTCCTCCTCCTATTCAAGTTTTAAGTAAGCCTATTTTTGTACATGTATTGGTTTGGCAAATACATTTAGGAATGAATGTAATGCTGCCTTAAAAAAGATTGTTGTAATCATGAAATGTTAATATTCAACATATCTGCAAAAGTGTGTATTGTAAAGTGTATCATTAGGGGTCAAAGCATCAGCACTTCTTGAAAGACTTTTTAAGATTTCGCAGTATAAAAAGAACAACCTGCTTTTAGATTTTCCTTAGCCTGTGACAAGTGCGTGGGAAAACCGCAGTAACTAAGTCACATTCTCTGGGCATCCACAGGTCCAGGGTTCAGACCCCTGGGTGGTCAAGTCATACGTGGAAAAAAATAGCAAGTCCTGCATATATTTTGTTTTCAAGTGTTCCCCGAGGTCAACAAATGCAAATAGACCAAATGCTTGCAATCTGCTTGGGGTCTAATCATTCATGTTTGCAGCTTTATTGTTTTTTTTCTCAGTCTTTGCCACAGCATGTTTAAGTAGCTCAAAACACTGGGGTACTCTTAGAGAAACTTTAAAGTTTAAAGTCCAAAGACGTCTTGAAGAAATCAGTAATAAATCAGCATTTATTAAATTAAATGCTTTTCATTTCCCTACAACAACCAGCGGTAACATCAGCATGACTAACATCTTTTTGTTTATGTTACAGCAACAAAGCATTTTGTTAAGGTCAGAAAAGGCTGTGGTCTTGATTTAACACTGGAAAATTAATCTTTGACTCGAAGCACAGATACGGTTGTTCCTCTCAACTGAGTCCTGATCTTTTTCTGAACCTCACCAATGTTTCTTAGAAACCTGTGAAATCCTTTGCTTTGTGCTCGTATCCAGCATGACCACCTCCCCCTGAGCTCCCCTGTGCAGCACAAAAATATAACATCTTTCAGTGAATATTACCCAGGCTGTATTATTCCAAAAACATGTTCAGCAAAGCACAATGCAGCAGAGTTTTTTAGATTTATCTAGTCTTAGAATGAAAAGGAAAAACAAACAAAAAGCAGATAGCAATGCACACACTGATAATTAACTGGCTGCTTTTAGAATCAATTGTGAAAGAGCTTCATAGAAACTAGAGACCTTGTTGCAGTGGGATCACAAAAATGCAGTGTCAACGTGTTCCAACACATGAGTACTCAGCAGCCCTTACTACATTATTATATGAGTACTTAGTACATAGAGAGCAGAGCACAGCTTGTCATCTAAAACGACATAGTTTCCACTACAGTAGGTATCTCTAAGACTCCATTTTGCCATGTTGACAAGGTGAAAACAAAAGCAGCTACCGTATTATAGCTCGTGCAAGCATTGTGATCTTTTTAGAAAGTAATCTCACATCTAAGAGATGGAAAATAATACAAGCTTTTCTCTCAGCATCAGCTAATTGAGACATCTGCAATGCTCCATTCCAGATCATAAACTAGTGTTTGTTGTTGTTGTTGGGGTTTGGGCTGTGATGTAGGAGGCTGTCTTGGTAAAGGTCAGATGTCAAGTCCCAGCTGCCCGAGGCCCAGCAGGGGTCTGCAGCTGGAATGACTGGGTTTGGCGACTGGGCAGCCAAGGTGTCATTAGGACACAGTGGGCTCTAGCATTAGACTTCATTACTGCTCTCTGATCGATTAGCCCAAATTACATCCTGGCAAAAACCACAATTGCTCGGCAAAGACAACACCAACTGGACATCGCTCTGCTCTCACATTCGCTCTTCTTTCTCATTCCCTCTCCACCTGTGTGTTGTTCATATTAAGACATTTAAAGTCATTAAACAGTAAACACTATGTTTTGTATAATTATAGACACTTTACTAGGGTGATATTAAATTGATTCATATTATTAAATACTATTCTTCATATTTTCGCACAGCAGCACCTTCACCACCCGATTCTCTGATCTCTGTCGGTGGGGTATGACTGTCTGTTATTGCTGTTCAACACACCATGCTGACATTAAACATGCAACATAGAGAACTGTTCATAAATATTTCACTGTGAGATTAGATGTGATGCCTCATTTCAGTGCTGCTGTATAAATAAATTCATTTAAACTCCCCAAAACAGCAAGGGCTATTTGCTGCTACAGTTTGCTACAAACTTTGAAGCGCCACAGGTTTTGTAGTACAGAAAAAGATTTTTTTTTTAAAATCCTGGTTGTGGAAGAAAGCTAAAGGACAGGCTGCTTATCACTGATATGGATTTCATGATTCATATCACATCATTTTTCATAAAACTCAATCAATTTTGTGATGCTCTATGTGGAGAATATCTACATTGTACCTATAATTGCTAAAAATGCTGTTTCCTCTCTTTTTGCTTACATTGTGATCGTAAATACACATTTTGACAATTTCAAGCATGCCCGAGGCAAGCTGCAAACACCCACACACATCCCAGATTTCGATAGGGTAGAAATGTTTCATTCTTCACATGTCCAGTTAGAATGTGGCTGAATGTAAGTAGTGTTGCTGGTGTGTTTGTGGTGGATTGCTGTGCTCTACAGCAGGAACATAATGGATCCCGCTTATTCCCCAGCACTGACCTTTGCCTTTTGTGTTATGCTAGAGTCTGTGGCCCATTGTTTTGACCCCCAGCAAACACTAGACTTAAAGGGATCAGGTCCTGCATCAGAGGCTTCCCAAGACCATGGGAGGTGCTAGTTGTGTTACGATGAGTGAAGCACACGGTGCAGAGGTTAGACAGACATCTGTGTAATGATGACTAGTCCTGTGTTCTACCATTTACATTCAGTTTTCACCTTTATATATATTGTACATTCGATCTCAGTGTACATTACCAGTGCAGGAACAAATGTGCCCTCTATCAAGCAGCACACACTGTTTCAGGTGGTGATGAAAGAGTGACTTTTGTGCAGAATTAACTGTAACCACAATCTTTCACTTAATCAAATGTTTAATTAAGTGAATGGAGAGTTTACTTGACCCTCCTGGTGTTTGTGTCTCTTTGGACACATCATGGCTCCGTCACATGAGAGTATAGGATGGCATTCTCCCTGTGACTAGGGGAAACTGGTGGGCGCTCTGTGATTGCATTGAATTTTTTCACATGCATGTTTGTTAACCTCTGGATGAACACTTTCCATTGCAAGGTGATAAATTGCACAGGCTGCCTATCTCAACTTATCTCTAAACAACCGCGGTCTGACTCGGACCGACTGCAAACACTCTCAGAGAGGTTGGCTAATAATGGCTGGCTGTGCTGTTACCACTTAAAGATATTTTAAACAAGGAATTGAAAACCCACCTGTAGAAGACCACTCAACAAAGATCTTTTAACTTTATTAGTTTGGGATACTTATTTTATGAACATTTCCTCCTTTGTTTTTGCAACCTGATAGAACCACATCATTTTACCGTGTAAACTTTCTGTGTAATCCGTTTGGTCCCTCTCAGGTCTTAGCACCCTAACCAAGACCTAGGGAAAACTCTAATAGTAGAGGAAAGAAGTTAAAGGGTATAAAAAGATGACAGCGTTATTCTGATATAGAATAAATAGTACAACGGGCTCTCAATAGCTGCGATGATATCAACAACACTTGCTTACTATTAAATGCTGTACAGTAGCTGGTGCTGCATCCCATTAATGGCATTCCCCTGGTTAATCTTCACCTTTAAAGGAAAATTAAGTGAAAACAACGTTTTACTTGCATTCCACTGGCCTTGTTTGTAGACAAATCTCCCACTGCCTGTAACAAAAGGACTACTCCCCCAGTGTGTTCATGATGGACACTCTATTTTGAAGCTAATAAATTGTTTTTCCTCCTCTGGTTTCCCCAGTGGTGGCCGCTGCCGCTGCCACTCCATCCTTTTTTTTAAGGTTGAGAGAGAAAACTGGACTCGGTCCATAAGCAGCCATGCACGCAAGTGGAACCAAAATACTGGCTTTTCTTCTTCTACAGTAGTCTGTCATATGTGTCTCAGGCCCCAGTGGACAGGTACCGTGCACTTACTGGGTTTGCTTTAATGACCAGTGAGCAAACATACTGTGGTTGCCAGGCTATGGAGGTTTTACAGAGCACGATACACACTGATACACACTGACATGCAAACACAAACCACATTTAGTTTGTTATAGTCGAGTATTTTTCTGCTCATTTTGCAGAAATCTAAAGATATATTCAGCACACCTAACTGCAGCATGCTCACACAATTTTGAAAACTTGCTTTAAATTAGTGAAACAGAGAAATGTAATGTGGTCGCAGTAATGTGATACTTTCTGTGGTATCCCTAATATTATAGGCCCTTACCCACCTAGCAAAAAAAACAAGATGAAGTCCCGAATTTTCCAAATCAAAACTTGTCGTGTAGCATATTTACACACTGAACGTGTGGCATTTTTGCGAATTCGTACTCAAAGGAATGCACTGTGAAAACAGGGGAGTAGACATCAAGCCACAATGAGCTGGTCTTGATGTCTCTAAACAAGGAAAGGAGGCGGCAACAGGGAGAATTTTATGGTATATTCATTGCAATAGCTTTTGTACATGTTTCAGGAAATCAGTGCATCAAGTTGAGTTTTTGTTGGCAGAGTTTTAACCAAACTGAGGAGGCAGACAGATGATTTCAGAGAGCCAGCTGACCCTTAGCAGCATCTGTGTGTCTGATGTAAGAGAGCAATATTTTTAATATTTGCATATTCAGTACCACACGTTTTGAGCTACGAGCACAAATGCAATCATCTGATTGGTCAGATCTGTTTATTCACATTAAAAACTTGGAAAAATTGTACTTGGTTCAAAAAAAAAATTAATGTCACAAATTGGTTCAGTGAAATGAAGTAGTTAATGTGAACAACTACTTAAAAGCAGGTGAGTTCAAAAAAGAGTTTTTATGTACAAAATATTTGCACAGATTTTAGTCCTCCAGTGTGCAAAGACCTTTAGTCATAAGTTTGTCAGAAGACGGTGGTTTCTGCCTCGTCTTACTTACTTTTCTCTGTGGGTTGGTTGAGGTTTCAAACCAAAAGCCACAGTTAGGGTTAACCACCAAAAGCCAAAATTACCTCGTAAACTTCAGAAAACGATTGGTTTGGGTTACTATTTGCCTCTCGACAGCATTAACTTGAAGAATACTTGTCTATTGTGTTTATATATGAAATCAAATGGTCCTTTACAAGTCGATTGTGAGTGCGCTAGCTGTTTTAGATAAGAAATTGGGGCAAGAGCGAAGAGAAAACACACAGAAAAGGCCCACAGTTCAGACTCGAACCTGGCATATGGTCGCCTGCTCACTCACAGAGCTAAACTGGCTCCCATCTATCTGTTTCACTATTAACGTAACCCAGTGCACCACAGCACCAAAGGACACCTTGTGCATATCTGTGAGACGCCAGCAGCTTTGACAAAATGGCAGCACATAATGCCCCGAGAATAAAAATGTGGTGGAAATCACCGCCGAACCTTAACTGGCCAGAGATATGATCATCCAGGCTTTCCATTGGCTTGGAACGTGCAAAGATCAAGCACTTGGCTCTGGGCTACCGTAGATCTGGACTACCACTGGCCTCGAGCTTTCATTCATCAAGGCTACTGAATTTCTGCAGGTCCTTTGGAATGATAACCAAATGACTGTGCCTCTTGGCAACGTTAGCAAAAATAAAATATTTTATGTAACTAGACCACATCTTTTATGGGCCAGAATCATTCAAACACAGCTTACATAAGGACCTTCTCTGCCGGGCAACTGATAAAGGCGGGACTTTCACCAAAAAGATGGAAAAAAAGAAACGCCGCCTCACTTCCCCCTCCGTGCACAGTTAGCACCCCACACCCCCAGCCCAGCGCTCATAGGCTGCACCACACACGCACCATGGGAATCTGTTACCATGGTTACAACTGGCAACTGCACCGCTAGGGCCCTGGCAACCTACCACCCACCACCACCATCATTGCTTCCAATACTTCCATCACTTCTCTTGTTTGTACCTCCTTCAGTCTATCTTTATCACCTCTTTCTTCCTCCCCCCCACCTTTCTTTCTATGATTTGCCTTCCAAAGCCCCTCCCACCTGCCCTCACCCCCCACACCCTCCACCTTCTCTCACCGCACCTCCCTGTGCTTCCTCTCAGTCCCTCTGAGGTGTTTTTCTGTGGTGTAGATTTCAGGAGCTGTTTTCCCCTCAGTCTCATTGGACTCATTAGTGTCTTTTACTGAGGCTCCGTCTGTGCTGAGCGTGCAGCAGAGCGCGCACACAGGCCTGTATGCCCTTGTGTGTGTGTTTGTCTGTGTGTGTGTGTATGTATGTTTTCGAAACCACAATTGTGTTCCAGCGTGCAGGCAGGTGCACGTCGCTGTGTGCTTCCGCGACTGTGTGCTCCTCACGCAAGGGCCTTAGCAGCCCATAATTACGGGAGCTTCAGGCTGATGCTGCCTATGTTTGATTACAGTGATCAAGGGCCAAGTTATGGAGACTAAAAGTGCCATCACCTAGTGTCACTGTGCTGGTATATGTGTGTTAGGGGGTTGTGTGTGGAAAAGCAGAGTGAAACATGAGTGTTTTGTCAAGAGTTCACATTAACTGGAGGCACAAAAATTGTGAAGAGTTAGATCACCTCTTCTGTCAATGACAAGACATCCTGAAATGTGTTTTTAGGCCTCTGTTATTTGGCGGTGTTGCCCTTCATTCACGCTGCCCGTGGGTTAGGTTTTGCCTGTGTTTGTGATCTGTTGTGCATGCATGTGTGTGTGTGTGTGTGTGTGTGTGTGTGTGTGTGTGTGTGTGTGTCTTTAAGCAATTGTGATGATGTTTGCCTTTGCAATTGAAGCAGTGTAGAAAAACAGAACAAAGTAAAATATTTATGTCAGAAGTTCACATTAAGTAAACCAGCGGGAACTGAAAATCCCCATCTGTTTAAATTATGAGCATGTGAACGCTGACTCGCCTAACTTTGAGTTTCATTAAGCCGAGTCGAAGTCATCTCCTCGAGCAATGGAATGTCGGATATCGGTGCTGGGCTCGAGAAGGCGTGTATATCAATGCGGCGACAAGGAGACGAGTCGTGCCTCTTTAGTCAGTGTTACATGTAAGGCTAGACATTGATTGGCGGTCATTTATAAATGATGGTGCATAATGTGGAACACCTCTTCCCATGGCACCGACTGGCTCAATAAAACATGAGGCCTACAGTCGGGAAATGAAATATTAAAAGGAGGCAGAAAGAATATAGGAACCTTTTTGGCCCTGGGGAGTGGTAGTAGATGTGTGTCTGCACATTCCTACTTGATTGTGTGATCATTTTTAAGACCCTTGTCCAGGCTTAAGCCATTAAATGTCAGTGCGGCTGGCTAAGGGATAGAAAGTTAAGTAGGTGTAAGCGTGAACTGATGTGCAGTCACAAAAACTCGGAAAAATACCAGTTTTGCAGCCTAATGTGCTTTCATATAGGGACAGACACTATAAATGTGACCGCTCTGTTGTGTTTTGATGCAGTTGGTAACACTGAATGAGTAGCAAGCACCTGGATTGAGGCGATGCATCTCTCTCTCTCTTGCAATCTTGTCACAGAGACGGCTTCTAAACGGCTGCAGATAGCACGAACGGTAGACATCTCGGTGTGTTATCTTTTCCCATTTCCTTTTGTCACTGTGACAAAAAATTCAAATGCAAAACGGGGGAGGAAAAAAAAAACAGAACGAAAGAAAGCGGGTGGGTGAAATGCAAAGCGAGGGAACTCATTTGCCGCCGTAGTCCCGTTGCCTGCTGGGCCGGTGAATGGGGAGAAGAAGCTGGAAAATGGTTTCTGTTCAGGGAGCTTTTCCACATCCCACTGCTTGTCAAAGCCGATACCTCTCTGCCTCTAATAGGGGCACAGGAGAGGACAGGCAGCATCTGCTGTCAAAACTAAATTATCTTCTGTCAACAAAGCAGAAGGGAGAACCGGCACCTCAGCCAGCCCCATGGTCACATATACACAGATACATTTTACTGTATGACCATTATGGGTCACTTAAGGGAAGGCTAGTTGTGATTTATTTATTTATTTATTGACTTACAACAATTTTGTGGTCAGAAGCGCAGCGCTAAACTGCAGTTCGGTTGGAATTGGTCTTGGATTAGGAAGAATATATTATCAGCTAGGATTGTGCCCTGCAGCGCTCTGACAGCTTCATGATGGAGGGGACAGTCCAGAGCTGTCGAGCCACAAAAGCTCTGGGTCTCCCAAGAGGAAAATTGTGTGGGTGGTACAGAATCTCCATGAGTCAATACGTGACACCTTGAATCAAATTAGCTTGGGAGGAGATGCCACATATTTTTGCTGTGTTGGTCGGGGCTTAAGAAAAGGATTGCCAGCTATAATAAATGGTTGAGTGATATAAGATACAAGAGTTAAATGGAGCCACAGCTTAGCTATTATGGGAAACAGCAGTGAGCAGCCAGCCGTGGACTTTTGAGAGGGTGCAGCCGCCTGCAAACACCCCCAGCTATGGGAGTTCATTGATCAAGGTTGATGACAGTCATTGAAAAAAAAAACTTTATGTTTAGATGTAGGAGTAACTCAATAAAAATTTTGATCTCATTTGAAGTTTCTATATGGTGTGAATGAGCTATTTTGGCTTTCACTACTAAGGCAGGAGTGGGCTGTTGTTTTTTTGAAGTCACAATATGTGTAATACATTTTAAATGTAGGCTAATTGTATAAAAAAAAATGAAAAGCTGCTCCTTAATAAATACCTACAAAAATTCCTCTGATGTAATTTGAATTAACAGAGAAGCTGGCTTATACAATGCAAGAGAGTTGTTCAGTTGTTCATGTTATAGATCAAAAGGCACAAAATCATCACTACTGACCAATCAGATCTCTGGAAAATAGAATCACCATTCGTGGAAGAGCTCAGACTTCTGTGCACAGATAGTGGGAGGATTTAGTTTTTCAGTGAGCATAATAGTCTTTGTCTTTCTCTGATGAGCAATACCAATAAATATAGATTCTTAGATGCAGCTTTGCTCCTTGATCATTGTCTGCAAACAATTTTACAACAATTTTAGTCTTTAATAAGTTTGAATAAAGGGGTCCTACTGGAACTTGTGGACAATATATCAAATTTGCCTACATTTGTCTTACATACATTTACTCACTCATTACAGAAAAAAGTGAGTACAAAAAAAACTAACAAGAAAACACCCACAAATATTTCAGTTTGGGTTTTTTGTTTATTTGTTTGGTTGCTTGCTTTTTAAAATTTCAAATATTGCATAATAAGACAAAACTGCAAGACAAAAATGCTTTTTTTTTCACTCCTAACTAACTGAAGCCTTTCATTCAAGTACCAAATAAACAAATTGGTACTCTCTTTCTGGCCAGACACATATCATCACAATTTTATTCGTATTTAACAAAATAAAAATGCAGACATAAGTGTACACATTAGTTTTCGACTGCAAGTGAAAACTGTTTTCTTTACAAATAACTCTCTCACTGAACTAACACAGTCAATCCCTCAACATGTTTGTACTCTCTGCTCATATTTCCTTCATATTAAATATTTTTTTTGCTTTTTAAAGAGCTTATTTTAGCATTGTACTTAACAACAAACAAATCGTCCCTAACAAAAAAGTTACTTCACGGGCCAAATTGCATTATATTTGTGCACGTCAATATACAAGTAGGGGTAACGTGGGCCACAAGTGGTCCCCAGGCTGCGAGTTTGAGACGTCTGATTTAGACTGTAATATGTGTTTAACGTCTTCACATTTTCTAATATTATAGTTTTATCTGCCATTGTAAAATCAGCTGTTCTGCTGCCAGGACACTAGTCCATGTCCTAATTAGCTGCTGGTAAAGAATCCCCTTTCATGTGAGCGTGCAGGGTTACCTTTGCGAGTTGATAACAAAATTCATGGAACTGCTTTGTCAAACTGCCAGTGTTAGGGTAAGTAATTAACGGAATACATGTACCAGCATTACACATTTAAAATACAAAATATGAGTAACTGTATTCTATTACAGTTACTGCTTAAATGGATGATAATTAGAAAACAGTTACTTTGTTGAAATACATGGATTACACAGCAGTCTTTTCCTGTTTCATATTTTAGGCTGTCCCCTCTCTGTAACCTCTCTAATTTTGGTAATTCTGCGCATTGCCGGAAACAAAACTCGCAATAAGAGGTGCTAATGTAAGCGGTGATGGTTAACCCTAACTGTGCAGTGCAAACTCTGTTTGCATCAAAAAACACCACCTAAAGAAACATCTGGAAGTAAGTTATTTAAAAAAATCTAATGTTAGCCTTCTGTAACTACCTTGTTTTAGTTGTGGTAGCTATCTGGGTTATGTGCCACTTCAGTATCTTCGATGTACTATTGCTGTGTGATTTTTTTTACTATTAATGAAGGCTGCATTACAACCTGCTAGCTGCAAATAATCATGTGCAGTTCTGAAAGCAGATAGAAAGATAGATCACTGCAAAAAGTGCAGCCTTACCTAACGTCCACTTTACTGTTACTCATTTTATATTAAGATTTAAAAATCTAGTTGGTGTTGCTTTCAGAAGTGCACGATTATTTGCAGCTAGCAGGTTGCTAATGCTATCCATCAAGTCTAACAGTCTGCAGTCTATGAACTAACTTCAGCTAACGCCAGCTAACAATGTTAGCTCCATGGCGAGTAGCCTTCAGTAATAGTAATAAATCACACAGAAATAGTACATTCATGTAGTTGTAACAAGCATGGCAATAGATCAAGTAATCCAAAGTATTCAGAATACGTTACTCTCAATGAGTAACTTGACGGAATTTGTTAAAAAGATAGATAGATTGTGGCTACTTAAAATGCACAGTCTGGCATGTGTAATCACTATGATGTAAAATTATGTTCACACCAGGGCGTAGATTTTGCATGGATTTTTGCATGTCCCCACCAATAATTTGATCTCTTCGAGTAAAGAAAAACAAAACCGATAGAAAGAAAAAAAACGATCTGTCAACGTCTCATTCACCTAGCAGTGCAGAAAGGGTTAAATTACGTTCTCTATTGGAGTCCTAAATCATGTGACAAATATGGCCAATGTGATTGGCTGTGCCTTTCAGGGAGCTCTATTTAGTTTTAGCAGCGGCAAGCCTGCACTGCAAGGACCTGCAAGGAGGAGAGCAGGATGGCAGCACAAAGGAAGAACCTGGATATAAGGAAGTATTTTTCAAAGAAACCTGTAAGTCATTAAGTCAAGTTCACTCATAAAATGTGTCCGTCATAATAACGTTACAGGCTATGCTAGGCCCACATCAGTCTAAAATTGTATGTAACCATGAATAATGTGTTTTGGAAACTAACTGCACAACAGGCAGCACTATTAGTTGTCTCAGTCTCAGAGTAGCATTTCTAATTTTGATTGAAACTATCAGAGAAAACGGCAGCCTCAAGCAAGTCAGGATATTAGTTTACAGAGGCTGTTAAAATTATATGTCTAACGTTAAAATATTGGTGACACAATAATTTCGACCTAATGGTACTGACATATTCATAGGGTTCATTTTTGAGACAAAATATCATGAGGTAGTCATGATTGAGTGAGTGCATTGCACTCACCCTACAAACATTACTGATGAGTCCAGATCTGCACAAATTGACAGAAACACTGAAGCAGCTACACATTTTATTCTTATTGTCATGTATGTCCTATTTGTCAGGTGACAGAAGAACCAACACAAAGCTCAGAGAGCAATGGTGATACAAGATCACAGGTGAAATTGGATGATGACTTGGTGGTTCATTACTGTATTTGAATCTATTTTTATTTTTGAATGATACCTTATATCAGAGCTTCCCAAAGTGTGGGGCCCGCCCCCTAAAGGGGGTTCAGAGCCATTGCAGCGCGATATAAAAAGGAAAAAAAAAAGAACGCTTGGACACTGCTAGCATAATGGACAGGTTTTTGACAGAGCTCCCGCACAAACGCAAAGCAGGAAATGAAGCATCGATGAATATGTTTCCAAGCCAAAGACTAGAAAATATGGCGAAGCATGTCTTCCCTTTCGCTTCACCTGCACAAGTGCCAAGGTAGGTCTCCCCTGCAGAATAAGTTTTCCCTGCGTCGAGAGCAGCGCTGGGTTGTTCAAATCAGGGACAAACAGTATCCCACATTCTTGATTTTTAGCTCACAAACACTTGTTGTAATAACTAACTACTCCTGACATTTTAGAGATGTTAGCTCTTTATACAGTAGAGTTACAGTGGGATCCAAATAATATCAGGATGATTCTGCCACGATTTGTTTCCCCGGCTCAAATCACGGACTAACAGTATCCCACAGCTGTTTATGCTTTTGAACCCATTTTGCACAGAGATGCATTTTTTGATAAATGTATTGATAGCAATGTTGAATATTATTACACAAGAAAAAAACAACTACATGTAAAATAATCACACCGTGACACCTCTGCCTTTGTAAATGGAGGGACAGTAACTGCGTGTGGTGTGTAAAACCTGAAGATAGTCAGATTAACAGTATTTTGTCTCTATCTGCCATTCTGCAATTCATCTCATGTAAACAATAATGTGGCGCACCGGCGTGATGTGAAAAAAGCACATACCTTTGAGGTTGCGTGACGAACTGTATTCCTCGTCCACAGGCAAATGCAAAAAAGGAGTTTTTAAAAAAATCTCAGTTTTCAGTGATTCGAAACGCCATTTACGTGTAGATGAACATTTTTCTTGTA
Source organism: Pundamilia nyererei (assembly GCF_000239375.1). NCBI lineage: Eukaryota > Metazoa > Chordata > Actinopteri > Cichliformes > Cichlidae > Pundamilia > Pundamilia nyererei. The sequence continues at coordinate 988,105 of NW_005187563.1, forward strand.
AAACAAAGGAGGGCCTAGCAAAAAAATGTTTGGGAACCACTGCCTTATATGGAATATGGCTGAAGTAAACGAAAGTCTAAAGTACTTAGTCATTTGTTTAATAGTAATTTAACATTATGTAATTCACATGTAAAACTATGAATTGTAATTTTAAATGGTTTAAAAGCATGTCGAATAGCATATGTAGGCAAGTATATTTCTCCTTTTTTTTTTCTATCAAGAAGCAAAGACAAAAAGGGGAAAAAAAAAGAAACAAGGCAGGGTTCAGTGGTTGACTCATCCGTCCCCTCCAATGCCAAAACCAAATCTACGCCCTTGTGTTCACACATGTACGCACACACTCACAAACACCATCTCCCCAGGCCGTTTCACAACTGTCCAGCCCCTCGTCCTTCTCCCTCTGTAAGTGCATGTGTCACTTCATTCCTCACCTGCATCTATTTTTCATGGAGGTAAATTGCATGGCACCGTTGTGCGCTGAACTGTGCCTCTGTAATCCACAGAGATGACCTCTAATAACGCTGGTCCTCTGCTCCTCAAACACACCATCATCTGAAAACGTCCACACCAACGCTCTCTCATTCCAGCTACCGCTCATATTTTACATCTAAAGCTCTTTGATTCAGGATTTCTTTCTGTTTTTTTGTCTATTGCGTCACTGCTTCATGTGGATAATTTCTTTCTGGTTCTTAACCTACATCTAACCATCACACTTTTTTTGCATCCATCCTGTTTTTTCTATCTGTTCCTTTTTCTTTATGTTGATTTTTTCATACATTTGTTTCCATTTTGACTTCACTTTTATGTCCATTTATCATACTATTGCTTAAAATGTCTTTCGTTTGTATTTCCTCTTTCCCCTTCAATTTGCTTTTCCCTGCTCAGTATTACTTTCCTTTCCCTTCTCCGTCATCTGATGTCCTCACTTAGATTTATTTCCATGACCTAAAATTTAAGTAAACAGTACAGTTCTGGTCTACACTGTATCTACAGTACTGTTAGTGCTACAGGTGTTGTAGACTGTTTGGCAGGCAAGTGGGAAGTCAGACACTCAGAGTTCACATCCTCTTTGAAGTGATGGAGGCTTGGGCTGAAGACAATAAACAGACACTTTGATTGCCTGCAGCTCAATCCAGCACCCTCATGATCCTTCACACAGTAGAGGAGGGTATGGTATGGCCTCAGGCATATTGTCCCGTGAATGTGTGTTTGTGTGTGCGTATGTTTAGTGTCTATGTGTGTCACTATACAGAACCGTATGTTCTTGATTGTTGTATATCCCGTGGGCTCAGATTTGTGGTTTTGATGGCCAGTGGTGGTTGCTAAATTCTGAATAGTTTTAGTTGGAATACTTTGGTGTTTTTTTTATTATAGTATTATTAAAATTTTACTGCAAGACTTTATTTATTACCATGTATTAGGGTCATTCAAGAAACACCACAAATTTCTGAAATTGCAATAAAAATATTCTCTGACATTAAGTCATAATTATGTGAGAAGAAAAAAGGAAAATAGTCTGAGATTAAAGTCACACATTCACACAAAGTGTGAAAATGATTTTTTAAGAAACTACGCAATTCACTTTGTAACACTGGATTAATCAGATATTCTGTTAATTGTTATGTATTAGGGGTTAGCAACCCAGAAATACTCTTCTCCAAAACCATATACCGTAATTGTCGGGCTATAAGCTGCTACTTTTTGCACAAGCTTTGAACCCTGCGGCTTTTAGTCAGGTGCGGCTTTTCTATGGATTGTCCATGAGCGGATTTGTTTTGTTTGTTCCGCTGTTGTTGCCTGGCGGAAGGATCGGGGTTAAAGAGTGGTATGTTGGTCACATGTCCATCCCCCAGGCAACGTAGTGCCGTACGAAGTAGCGTGAAAAACAAACTTCAAAGTAGCACTACGCGTTCAGCTGGAGGCGTGGATGATGAGCGGCGATAAACTTGCAAAAAGCAAGTTATGCCCAACTCCACCATTGGATTCTGACAGCGTGGAAAAGTGTGAAAACATCCACGATCACCACCGGATTTCGAAGGGCTGGACTGCTGCATGATGGAGAGGAGGACACCGCTACGGCCCTTCTGAGGGTGTTCGACTCTGACACTGACAACGAGGATTTCTTTGGTTTTGAAAGTGACAACGAAGGAGAGAAGCGGAGAGTGGATGACGAAGCCATCCTGAACCTGTTCGTTTCCGACACTGGAGGAGAGGACTTTGGTGGTTTTAGTGCGCAGGAAGAAGAGAAAGATGGTGGTGAATGACTGACTTTAATTCTTGTTAAAGCCGTGTCACTGCACCTGAGCCTAAAAGGTAGGCCGAATCTATTTTTCTGGTGTGCTGTAGGTTATTGTTATGTACTACATTTGTTACTCATTTATGAAGCACAGTACATGTTTTGTACTTGTAATTACTGGTACTTGTACATATACCCTAAAAAGTTATGCAAATATGTACCCATAACTTGTTTTTCAAAATATTAATAAAAGTGATGTCTCCAAACAGCCATCTCTTTCCTGACAATTCGCTTTGTGCATATTCTCTTACATATGATAAGTCAACATTGAAACACCTGCAGCTTTTAGTCAGGTGCGGCTAATGTATGTACAAAACAGGATTTTCCCCTGATTTTAGCTTGTGCGGCTAATATTCAGGTGCGCTTTGTGGTCCGGGAAATACGGTATATGCTTACCAACCAACATTTTAGGCCCACCTTTTGGACTGCACATTAACACAATACACAAATATCTAATCAGCTAGTTAGATGGCAGTTCTATTAGACATGGGCAATCGATAAGCTGAAGTTCAAAGCAGGCATCAAAATGGGAGGGAAAAGGTGATTTGAATCACTCTGAATGTTGCATGGCTGTTGCCAGATGGGCTTCCCTGAGTGTTTGTGAGACTGCTGATGTTTTGGGATTTTTCATAAAAACATCTCCAGGGTTTCTAGAGATTGGGCCAAACAAAGAAAGAGAAAATATCCAATGAGTTGTAGTTCTCTGGGTGAAAATGCTTCATTGATGCCAGAGGACAAAGAAAGACCAGACTGCTTCCGGATGATAGTAAGTCAATTAACCATTTATTATAACCAAGGTATTAGGGCTGGGCCATATTATACCGTTAGGGTAAAACGCGCATGTGCAATGTCTTTGTTTTCATACGCACACGGCCGAAAAAGCATGGCGGCAGCCGAGAATTAGAAGGGAGAAAGCGGATTGTTGAGTGAAACAGATGAACCAGAATTGGTTTGTAAAAATGGTGCCACTTCAGTGATGTGGAACTAGTTTGGTGTTTGTCCGTCAGATACACAACAAAGTCCATTTTTTTTGTAAAACTTGCATGCCAGCCACCGTATTTGTCGGACTAAGGTGCTCGTAAATCTGGGAGTAATCTGGGTCCTAAACTCCGTCCAATTCAGGTCCCAAAGTCAAATGAACACTGCAGCATAACTGAGAGTTAAGACTAAGTTAAGTCTAAATTCTTCCATCTTTAATAAAACGATCAGAATTGCTGCTTTACCAGGTGTAACTATGAAGTTTAACATCCAGGCATTCGTGAAAACAGAATTTATTACATTTAACAGAGTTAGAAGTTAGCCAGAAGTTAGCTCGCTAGTTTCGCTAGTTACCTAAGCATGATATTGCATGTTCTGACTGAGAGATTTCTGAAAAAATTCAAACATACTGCTCTGCTATCACTTGTAGCAGACATAAATGAAGACATGAAACTAAACAGCAGCGACGTTTGCAGTGTTACTGAAGTTGGGCTAGCTGCTATATAATGATGTGCTACGTGATCGCTAGCGACACAGCTATGTTAGCATAACACAAACAGTGAACAGTGAATCAACACTAACACTTTTCCACTCGATAAAAGTTAACGTGAAGGTTCCTGATGGTTAGAGACAAATGCAATCACATGGCAGGATGCTGTAAACGGACCAAACTTCAGTCAGGAGAACAACTGAGATAATCCATCCACAATAGAAGTTTAGTCATTAATATACTGCAACAACATGGGACTAGAGCAGCTGTGATAGAATACAGCATTAATGAATCAATGGTACAGAAGTGGAGGAAGCAAGAAGAATGAGTTGAATAAAGTGATTTATCTGATTGCTTTGTTTCACTTAATGTGCCTTACAATCCCGTGCACCTTATGGTCCGAAATATACATATTTGACTTTTTTATTTGGTACACTGCAGTTTAATGTTGCAAAGCACCTCTTTTTACCCATATGGAAAAGAAATAGTAAAAACTTATATGTGATTACTCATGAAAGTGGCCACTTTCATGAGTAAATCATATAAGGCTTACATGATTTACTCATGAAAATGGCCACTTTCTCATTACTTTCATACATTGTTTTAGTAAGTATCCAAAACATACAAGTTTCATTATATAATTTTTCAAGGGATCTTATATCTGTTTTCACTCTTATATGCTTTTCATACAAGTTTCACACAAGACAGATACAAACTTTATAAGATTTATATATATATCTTTTCCATTTGGGTAACTTCAGTGGATAATATACATGGTTATGCTCAGGATATGTCAGCCCATTTCTACTGGAAATGCCTTTTGGTTAAACTTTCAGCAAGGAATTTGCAAGGGGTTGTGCTAGTAAAGTTGTGGAGTTGTATTTTGTCTCGCAGAAATTATTCTTGTCAGTTATATCGTTATCACAAATTTTCAAATATATATCGTGATATATATTTTTGGCCATATTGCCCTGCCCTACAAGGTATGCAGAAGTCCATCTCTATTTGTTAAAAGCAGTAGATGTTACAGTCCCTATCAATATAGCACAGCACTTGCCCTGAAAGAGCTGACAAAGTCTTTTGCGACACATCAGCCAGCTTTGTAAGGCGTTTAAGCCATTTATCACGAGACCACCACAGGCTGATCAAACCTGGGTGGGTGTTGCATTGTACCAACCGGCCCACAGCCCACACTGTGGTGTTTGCGTGTGTGTACCTGGTGCCAGATATTCCAAGCAGCCTAAAGAACCCCCCATCCCTGCCTTCTGAATTAACGTATCAATAAAGCTGTTTTTCTAGTAGGAACAGGAACATTGAAAGTCTTTGGCCAAATCTGGCAGAACTTTGTTGATTGTATAGGAGTTATTTTTCTGTGAATCAGGGTCCTAATATTACTTTGCCATGATTTTTGGTATGATTTTTTAAATACCAAAATCATTAGCTTCCAGGGTTCCAGGATGCTGAGCATGGTGCCTTAGTGTAACGGGAGTGGGCCCAGGAACTGATGCTTACCCTGTGCGCTTGACTGTCCTCTTAAACTCGTTCCATGTGAGGGGGCTTGGATCCAACTGGTGCTTTGGGAATGTTACCTGAGATAGTAATTTGCATGTGCCTTTAATTGTCAAAAATGAGTCTTCCTTGGGTGCTTTCTTCATGTCAAATAATTTTTTCACAAACTTTAAGAGATCTCTGTAGAAGGAAGTTCTTGTGCAATTTTTGTTCTTATGTCATTTCCTGAGAATCTCTGCCCTTTGCAGCACTGCAAGTTGTTGCTTGATTTCATCCTGTAGTGCCTCAAGTCCTTTCTTTTTTGCTTTTGTGGCCTTCTTTCACTGTTTCCCCAGGATCCTTCTTTATTTCACAAGTCTTTGGATTTCCTCTTATCTCCTGGATTTGAGCAGGGCTGATAATGTTTCTGTGCTGTTGGAATTTTGCTCGTCACCCCTTACCTTACCTAATATGGACAAAAATACCTGAAGAGCGTTCCCAGCACCTTGTTGAATCTATGCCCCACAGAATTAAGGAAGTTCTGAAGGGCATCCGATGTAGTATTAGAAAGGTGTGCCGAATACAGTGTCTGGTGAGTTCATGTTGTATATCTGACTGCTTTCTTTCTGATTAGCACTTAGAAGAAATGTTGCTACACTAAATATGCAGTCATCTAAAACAGAGTCATGCATGTGTTGCATGTTAAAAGCAACTTATTAGGCAATGACATTTGCACAAATTGATTGGTTGCAGTTTTTTTAGTTTTAGTGTGAGTGTACAAAATTATTTTGCAGTAGTTTAGCTGAAAACGAATGACTGAAACTGACAATAGCTGGTGGGCGGAAGTTTTAAACTTTTACATTTTCTGCATTTGACATGTACTGCTGTTATTTGATTTTCTATACAAGCGAGGCGTTACATCACCATAGTGCTTCTGGCTTAAAAAGCATTATGTCTCATTTTTGTAAGCTTCGAGCTTTCCGATAAGTTGAAAAATTACATGCTCCTGCATAACCTGATATAATTTTTCAAGGCCCCTGGGCTCATAACCCCCTCTCATACCCTTTTAGTGAAATATAGACAGCATTGTCATTTAGCAGTAACAGGTAAGGTTGGAAATATGAAGTTTTCATGTGACAATTGTGATGTATTTTTTTCATCAAACCCAAGTCAATATGTGTGGTTTGATGTAGGTAGGTGTGGCACACACACTTGATTCTCAGCATCACTTTCTTTGAATAGCCAGGCGGCTCATGACTAATCGCAGACAGAGACTCAATGATGAAAGCTGCCCATATGGAAAAGATATATATAAATCTTATAAAGTTTGTATCTGTCTTGTGTGAAACTTGTATGAAAAGCATATAAGAGTGAAAACAGATATAAGATCCCTTGAAAAATTATATGAAAAAACTTGTATGTTTTGGATACTTACTAAAACAATGTATGAAAGTAATGAGAAAGTGGCCACTTTCATGAGTAATCACATATAAGTTTTTACTATTTCTTTTCGATATGGGTGATCACATATGCTCTGCAGTCTGTGTGGCAATAACACACACACTCGTACAGACAGCGGCACCTCACAGAAGAACAAACAACCGAGAGTGTCATGATCCTGGCAGCGCTTATAAATCTGTCATCTTGAAACTTCTGTTGCACTTATGAAATCACTTTTTTACTATCCTGGACTTTAATTTGATGAAAAAAGCAAAAACCAGAGAACACTGCAGGCATATACATTTAGCTTTGCGTGCAGATAATAATTTAAATAATTTATTTGAAGAAGGAGCTGCTGTAGCCTTTTTGTGTCCCCGGGTACAAAAAGGTTGCCCTAGCAAACGTAGCTGCCTACCTGTAGCTACTTTTAACAATTTTTTTTTAGGTTTAGCTCTGCTATCCACCTGTTATTTTAAACAGGCGGTTGCCTCTAAAGCCTTGATTATGCTTTCCATGTCTGTAAGCCCACTACGGTCCCCTTAAAGTACATTGCCTGCCTGTTTTTTGGGTCTTTTATACTCATCCAAAGAGTCTTTATATTACAATGCAGTAAGTGACGCAGTCATTGCGTCTCCAACTGTTCATGTCCACAATAGAGTATAATCAAGGCTTTACAATCCATACACTTCTATGTGAGGAACTCTGGAGAAAGTTTCTTCAAAAATCCAAAGGATATGAGGCTCGTTTTCACAACCAAGCACCTCACATCATCTATACCCAACATTATCAGTGAGCAACACTTGCAAACTGAGGTTAGCAATATAGTCATTGATATCATAAGTCAACAAGCCACTGGCTTCCGGCACAAAACAGATTCCAACACAAACTCCACATAAAGAGAAAAAACATACCGATACAGTGACTGTATGTATTTGCCTAGTCACACTGTAAACACGAAAATGAGTTAAGGTTAGCCAGCTAGCTACCACACTGAATATCATGAAGTGTTTTAACATTACTGTAGCTGTTGGCGTAACGTTTATTAGCATTTGTGAGAAGAAAACACGTTTATCTAATGAAGCCATTCTGGCCAAGCGTGAGTTTGGCCATCAGGGCGTACCTAAGACCCTAAGACCAGGATCAACAGGACAATTAATACATGGAGGAACTGATTGTTTTGGTGAAGCTTTTCAAATGCTAGTGTGATTGCTCCTGTTGCGGTAATCTATTGAAACTGCTGGGATTTTGTAAACTCAATGGCACTGTGTTTTTCCATGTTGACTTATAGCTGTCCAGATCATCCATGAACACCTTTTGGTAAACCTCTGTAGTCTGACTCTGCGATATAGTCAGTTAAGGATCACGTAAAATGTAACTTCAGTGTACATCAGGAGTAATTCCAAAATGTTTTTTTTTGTTTTTGTTTGTGGAGATACTTTAAGTGGACATGTGATTGAGAGACAACCCATATGGAAAAGATATATATAAATCTTATAAAGTTTGTATCTGTCTTGTGTGAAACTTGTATGAAAAGAATACAAGAGTGAAAACAGATATAAGGTCCCTTGAAAAATTATATAATGAAACTTGTATGTTTTGGATACTTACTAAAACAATATATGAAAGTAATGAGAAAGTGACCACTTTCATGAGTAAATCATGTAAGTTTTTACTATTTCTTTTCCATATGGGACTGCCCCTGATAATCATGTTGTAGTGTTTCTCTTTAGTGACTTTCTCTTTTGTTTTCTTTTTAATGTTGTGCAATTTCTTGTATTATACTTATACTCTTTAGTTAAGTTTTTATTTTTTTAAACTTCGAATCTTTGTTTAGTTTCCTGCTAATTTTGTGCAACACTTATCCCTAATTATCCAATCAGTCTTCTCAGTGTATATACCACCTGTTGTCTACCCTCCAGTTGCCAGATAGTTATGATTCTAATGGTAATCAAGCAGTTTTTGCTATTTCCTAGCTATTTTCCCCTCATATTTTTCTGTTAGGATTTTTTTGAACCTGTGCTTCAGCCTGAAGTTAAATTTTATACCATGTTGCTGAACCTTTGGACTGTTTTTGAGAGTTAACCTCTTTGCCTGCCATTTGTCTGCTCCGGTGATCTTGTTCAGTGCTCCTCTGTGTTTGACCCGTACGTCTAGTGTCGTGCTTTTAGATTCTCAACTCTGTAAGCCTTTACACCAATTCAGAGTTTGAAAAATGGGGTAATCAACAAAGTAAAGCTTAGAAAAATGTGCATCACCTCCAAATAATTAGTGTCCCCTACTCTTCCCAGGGTTAATGGCTGCCAGTACCTTTAATAAAGCAGTAAGGTGCCCACTTGAGTGTTGTTTCTATCCGGTTGTTCAGTCTGACGTCACTAGCCGTGTCTGGGTCTAAACTCCGCTGCAGGTCCATATATCAAACGATCACTATGGCATTACTGAGAGTTGAAAAACTGTCTAAAGTATTTCATCTTTAATAAAATGATCAGTGTTCTGCTCTACCAGGTGTAACAATTGAGTTTAACATCCAGGCATCCATGAAAACGGAATTTATGACATTTAACGGAGTTAGAAGTTAGCAGGAAGTTAGCTCGCTAGCTTCTATCTAAATACAATATAGCATGTCCTGACTGCGGGGTTTTGGAAACAAATTAAAACATACAGCTCTGCTATCACTTCCAGCATAAATGAAGACAGAAAACTAAACAGCAGTGACGTTTGTAGGGTTACTGAAGTTGGGCTAGCTGGTATATAATGATGTGCTACGTGACCACTAGCGACACAGGTATGTTAGCATAATATAAACAAGCTAACTTTTTTTTCCACTCGATAAAAGTTAACGTGAGTGTTCTCGGTGGTCAGGAACAAATGTAATCGCATGGCAGGATGCTGTAAAAGGACCAAACTTCAGCCAGGAGAACAACTGAGATAATCCATCCACAATACGAAGTTAGTCATTAATATACTGCTGCATGGGCTGGGCTGTAGTTACATCCTAAGGTTTTAAAAACTGAGCTTAAATTAGCGGTAATAAAAGCCGAGGGAGGTCAACAGTGATCACTGACTGTTTTAGGAACTTTTTGAGATCAAATAGAAGAAAATACATAACATTAAACATGTTAACAACACAAAAGCCATATTAAACGCAGACTACTTTTGACCCGGAAGTAGGATTCGTCGCGTCATCACTGAACAACCGGATAGGTTTCATAACAATTCGTCAATTGTTATCCGGGCACAAACAAAGGGGCTCATTTCTGTATTGAGCATTATTCTTTTTAATTTGCCCAAATAACACTCGAAGAAACAGCTGATCCCCCGTTTTAACTTGATTCTTGCTGACGCAACAATTTTGTTATATTCAATTAGGATACTCTGATTGCTTTAGAGAAAAAAATATTCATAATAAATATAATAAATTGTAACAAATCTGTTTTGGACAAAAACGGTGGATCATTTTTGCTCTTTTACTATAATTTCTCAACTGTGTGAATTTAGAGCACAACGACATCAGATAAAACGCGACAACAAAAAGCAAAGATTAGTTTAAGAAATCAAAACTTCTTTCTAAAAACGCAAGATTTATAGAAATCATAACATTTCAAAAACTACTCGAAAAAACAAAAAAGAGAGACTGTGTTAAAATCATTTTGAGAATGACATTGTAAGAATGTCCTTTAATAAAAAATTACCTTCACAATTTGATTTGTACCATTCAAGTGATATTTTTGACGATAACCTTCTCACATTTCAAATGTATGGCGTATGGTTAGATTGTTGGGTAAGTGTTTTATGTAAACATAAATGTCAGCATTTTAAAATATAATATAAGAAACAAAAATTATACAAATCAGCAACAGAGAAGATGGGGGGGAAGGGGCACTTAGATCAGTGCTCTGTGCAACAGATAATCAGGATTGGGAATGGGGATCTTTAATGGCTGTCAATTAAAAACTAATTAGAGGGTGTAAGCTCAGCGAGATCGGTTATCAGTCCATTTATCATCACGCAGCTGTCTCAAACGTGCGCGCACACACACGCAGACACACACACACATCTTATCATATAGACATTGTATTCAGTATTTTTTCTGGCTGTTTCTTTGCCTCTAGCGTTGTGCACATGGACTACAGCAACACACCTGCACACAGACACAGACAGTAAATACATATGGAGCTCATTCAGCACCAAACCAGCTGTAATAGACACATTCCCTCCTCCATGTCTTTCATTTACCAGGACAGAATTGCCTCTGAATTGATGGCAAATAGTGGAATTTGACCCAAATGTATTTCTATAAATGGCTGTGAACAGATAGACAAATGAAAACACATGACCTGATGAAATTGCAGAAATTCAAATTCAGTGAATGACTTGTACGGTGACAAGCAATTAGTGGCAAATGGAAGTATATATCTCGAGGGGCATCAATCTAACTTGAAAGGAGCATGTTTAGTAGAAGCACAAGTACATTGGGGTCTAGTGACTTTGCATTTCAGGCTTGATGTCATGTACTCAGACTGTTGTTCAAAGCAAAGCATTCATCACTCATCCAGAAATTTCACACTAAACTCAATGTTGCACGCTGGTTATTACTTACATAAATCCCCACATGCAGTGTGTTTTAAAAGGGTACTGGGTTAATCAGCTACAAAACGAAAAAATATATTGGTTTAAATGCATGTTGTTCATCAGAAAAATATGTTCTTTTATTCACTCAGTCCTTGTTTGTGGCTCATTTATCATGAATTAGTGCATCAGTAGGGTATGGTAAGGAGGCGATCAGCTTGTGGTATGGCAGAGGTGTTATTGTTTGCTTTGATAGTGGTCATTAGCTCATCTGTTCTTGTGGGTTGGGTGTTTTATGTCTTCCTCTTGACAGTACTCCATGTTTAGCCAGGAATGTTGGCTAGCCAGTAAAAGACTAAGGTTGTCACAATACTATAATTCTAAATTCAATACCAATACCTGGAAAATACTTGATACTCAATACCAATTTCCAATGCCACAGGCAAAAGATTATGAGGGGTTTTTTTTTTTTTTT